>NW_017728943.1:3557434-3595287 GCF_001723895.1 Crocodylus porosus | reverse complement strand
GGGGAGCAGGCAGGGGATGGGGCCTGGTGGGGGTCCACCCATGGTCCCCTCCCCCCTCCTCCAGCCCACCCTTCCCCCACCCCTACTTACTGGCACCGAGTCCGGGTCGAGCTCCCTGGTGCAGCCAGTGGGGACTGTCTAGATTTCTGAATCTTTTCTGAATCGATTTGGATGCTTCGAATTGATTAGGACCTTTTTACTGGTCTCCTGATTAGATTCAGATTTCAAGATTCGGCTGCCAAAACGGGCCGATTCTCCTCCGAATTGAATCAGCACCCAAAGCTTTGCACAGCCCTAGTCTGCATCTTGTCATACAACCTACACTTCAAGCATTTTCACCTCCTCAGCTCAGTATTACAAGAGGGCCCAGGGGTTAAGCCAAGGACAGAAGTCTATCACATTTGGTGCTGCAAACACTCCCAGGGAAGACGGTCCCTACTGCAAAAAAACCCAGCAATTGAAGTACTGTATTTCATGGTGTATAAGTTGAAATTTGAAGCCAAGATATTTACCCTTAAATTTCCACCTTGACTTATACACTGTATCAGTACTTTGAAATAACAAAATATTGTGTTTCAAAGTTCGTTCATCTTTGAAACAGTTACCAAAGCAAAGCAAGGAATGGCCACCAACATTCAAATTGTGTTTTGTTACAATTAATCACGCAATAAGTTAGTGATGATAGTTTGAACGCATAAGGCATGAGGTACAGTTGCACTAATGACATGAATTTGTTACCGTAATCACACCTGTTATGATAAGTTTGTTGTTTATCTCCCTTTGTGTAAAAGTGCATTGATTCTCTTTAATCATTATACATTATTGTTTTAAACTTGTGATTTGGCACTATTTTAACAAAAACCAAATGAACTTAATTACTGTTGGGAAACAAAGACCATTGTCAGAAACAATCATGGCGGCAATTGTTCATTCTGAATTCTTCCCGCTATAAGAGAATACTTACCGTACATGGATTTTTTTTTTACAAATGGATCATTATAAAATGTGGGTTGATTTATACACTGGATCTATGAAAATCCTAACTTTTTAAGTGCGAAATATGGTGTTGACTTATACACCACATAGACTTATACACCATGAAATATGGTAGAGATGGAAAACAAGAATCAAAAGGACTCCCCAGAGGCACTTGGTGGGCATGTGGTAGAGCCAAGGGCAGATTCTGCTCTCCTAACAAAATCCAGTAGACCGCTGCTTCCCACACATTAAGAACAACCCCTGCAACATTGAGGGCACTTTCTGCACCCAAGTGGCAGTCGCCTAGCCATGTGGCTGCTGGTTTTGGCACTTTGTGATCCTACTCAATGTGCAGTGTGGACATGCATGTTATTCACTGCACTACGGAGTGTGCAGTAGGCTGTGCTCTGGCTGGGCAGGTATGTGGCTCTATACAGGAGTAGGAGCACAAATCCTGAAAATGTAGCTGGGCTGAAATCCAAGGCTAATGGGTGTTAGAGGAGGAGTAGGAGGATCTTCTAGTGTTTCAGCCCTGGTAGCTAAGTAGTTGTGTCACTTGCCCTGGAAGCAGAAGACTTAGGTTCTGTACTCAGTCAGTGGGAATCTGAACCTATATCTCCTACTTCCCAGCACATTGCTCTAACTACCAGGCCATGACTGGGAATTAGCCAGTACTCCTTTTGAAGCTGAGACTCTGCCCCTTGCATTTAATAGTTAGTGGAAGAAATGGATTATCAATAGCAGCAGTGGAGAAGCTCTGCCCCAGTGGGAACAAAGTTAGAAGCCAGGGCCTGCTCCCTTGCAAAAGGGAATCTCTCTCTGTAAACCACACACACAC
Organism: Crocodylus porosus; assembly: GCF_001723895.1. Classification (NCBI taxonomy): domain Eukaryota; kingdom Metazoa; phylum Chordata; order Crocodylia; family Crocodylidae; genus Crocodylus; species Crocodylus porosus. The sequence goes on along the minus strand of NW_017728943.1, from coordinate 3,593,471 downwards.
TATAGATTGTGCCCTTCCTCCTGACCCTACATACTTTGGCTGGCCAGCAGATCAGATTTAAAAGGAGGGATGAACAGTGCCTAATCTGTACCCTGTGCTGGGAAGCAGGAAAATTACAGGTATAAACCCCACTCTGGTGCTCAGAGCCTGAGTCTCCCACTGGGGCAATCAGCCAGACAATCTCTAGGCCAGGGCTGTCCAGCTTTGGCATGGGTGGGGGCCACATGCTACAGGGGTGGGCACCAGAATCCCACCACCACATGGGCACTACATGGCCCCCTGGGATTCCCCCACCATCACCACCATGCAGGCAGCATGCAGCCCCCAGCCAGTGCACTGTATGGGCGGTGTGGTGTGCAGGCCCTCTTCTACCTGCTGCATAGGCAGTGCTGGTAGGAAGCAACAATCACCGCACTCCACCCCCTCCGCATGTGGCAGCAGGAGAGGCAGCTGCAGGGGCCTATGGCCTACCAGTTGAACAAACTTGCTCTAGGTTACTGGACTAAAACATGGGCAGGCCCTTCTCCTCTTCCATCCCCCCATTCTCAGTAGCTGTGTGAATGCTTGCACATCCACAGACTGTGCTTGGTGCCAAAAATGGCAGTTGAGTGGTGGTATAAGTGCCATATGGGCATGTAAAATGAATGAGGATACTGTCCTAAATTGGCTCCTTCGATGGTACAAGGATCTGGATGGTACAACTACACAAGCAAAATCGGACTTGCACCAACCTGCATTTACAATAGCCTCCTAATAAAGAGACACACACAAAATTCTACATATAAGACTACACACAGGTGCAATGTTCTCCCATCAAGAGATGTACACACAAATTTATACATACCCCCCCAACACATACCCCCACCCAATCTACATATATACACCCAACCTGTCCCACAAAACCACATGCTCACAAAGACAAGACATTGTTGGTAGGTTGGCTCTGCTTAGATCTTTTGGTGAATCCAAGTTGATGGTGACCACATGGTCTGTCCCCATTCTTTGACTCCTAACCTCAGCTTTTCCCTCCTCCCCCCAGTACAACACCATTTTGAGTGAGATGGACAATATCTATTCCACTGCCAAGGTGTGTCCTCCACACCAGATGTCCAACTGCTGGTCATTGGAACCAGGTATGGTGCTTTCTTGTCCCAGCTGGCTTGGAGCATTAGGCCTGGTTTTACATGCTGTCACCCTCTGAGATTCAAAACTCCTCACTCGGTTGTCAGGGGCTCATCACCCTCAACCTCTGTTGCAGCCAACAGGCAGCGAGGACAACCAACCTTTTGTAGGATGGGTCTCCTTCTGGAGGAGCTGAAAAAGCAGAATACTGCTGCCTGCTTGCCCCACTCTGTGATGTATGGGATCTGCCATCTCAGCTGTATTGGGCTGGACTCCACTGGCCCAGTCCTTCTACCACCACAGCAGTGGGAACTTGGTCCCCACCTGGACTTCAGGGGGACTGTGGAAAATCTAACCCCATTTTACAACAATCAGACCTCATGATCCCTAAGGGCAAAGGGAAACGCCCCTTTTTCCTTGCTATATTGCTTAATTGGCTAGGTAAGTCAATTGGCTACACGCGTGCTGTTGGCACATGTGTACCCCCTCTGACCTAGCCTCCAACTCATGTTGGCACATGTGTACCCCCTCCGACTCAAGACTCCTTGATTTGGCTTGCAAACACCAACCCCCCCCCACATCCATTCCAGCGGTGTTGGGACATGCTTGAGGCTGAGCTCGGGCCATGCTCTGCTGAGCCCACGAGCCATAGAGACCTTGCCTGAGGCCCGAGGTTCGGTGCGGAGCTCTCCCTCTGTTCCAGCCTCTCTGTGACATCAGGGTCTGTGTAGTCCTGAGAAGCTGCCCTGTCTGGCAGCTCAAGCCAACCTCACTAACTGCCTTGTTGTTCTTCTTTGTGTCTCAGAGTTATCTGACATCATGGCCAATTCCCGCAGCTACAAGAAGCTGCTGTATGCCTGGGAAGGGTGGCACAACTCTGCTGGCAACCCCCTGAGGTCCAAGTATGAGGAGTTTGTGAAGCTGAGTAATGAAGCCTACAGGATGGACAGTGAGTGTCTTCAGAGTGCTTAGGCAGGAAGGTCATGAATCGGCCCCAGCCTACGAGAGTGTGTGTGGAAGGGGAAGAAGAGGCAGGGGAGGAAGGGAGGGTGTCAAGAGGGAAAGTTCCTCTTCAGATTACCCCAGTCATTACAAAGCCTGGCACAGAGTGTAGCATTGCAGAGGTTCAGCTCTCCCTCTGTTGTAAACTGGAAACCAATGGACTCCTCCCAGAAAAGCCAAGAAGACAGTCCAGTGCCGGTCACTCTGCATCTGGCGCTGGGGATCTCAGAGACCAGGCCCTGACCCAGGTGGACCACAGGGATGCTTATCCACCACTGCGCCATGGCCAGGCTTTCACTGCCTTGCTGTGAGTGACCTCTTGCTCTGCCAGTTCAACTGTGTGAAACCAGACCTGGCTCTGATCCCACCTACACCTGGGTAACTCCTAAGACCCCCCCCAAAGTTGTACCTTGAGGTGTGACAACTCCCTCTCAGACTCATGGAGCAAGGTCTAGCATGGCTCTGCTCAGTGTAAGGCCTGGTAAGGTGCAACAAAGGGAACCACAGGGCTTCTCAAGCTTGTGCCTAGGTGCCCACCATTCCTGCAGTGCTCTTCTATCAGCCAGGCCCAGGTGGGGTGCAACTGTCCCCTCCCCCAGTTTGCCCATGCCTGCAATCACTATAGCTTGGAGAATGGTATACTGCTGGCCAGACTGGCCCTAGAGTAGGCCACCTGGAGATCCCTCCCCTAGCCCTGTGGCAGGGTGCGTTCCAGGGGTGATCATAGCACCTCCTAGTGGCAGAAGAGCACCTATCCACTACCCCAGTCCTTTGATCTGGCTCTTTCTCTTCTGCTACACCTTGATGTTATAAGATATTTATATATGTGCTGGGGGGGGGCGCGCTCCAAGACCCACTCTAATTAAAGCACACATAGCGTCATGTGTATCAGCTTCCCCATGCTGAAAAATGGTGGTAGGGGGTGCTTTAACTAAAACTCATTGAACGAGCTTTAGTTAAAGTAACCCCACTGCCATTTTTCAGTGTGGGGATGCTGATCACATAAAGCTGGAGTCTGCTGGCACACAGTAATTACCATGCTCCAGCAGACTCAATTAATCAAGTCTGCTCCAATGAATTGTAATTATAACATATCAGAACAGTCTCATTGCACATGTATAAGTGCCTATAGTTAATATGTTGTTTAGGTGGGTGCCTTCAGTTTTTCATAGATTCATAGATGTTACAGGCTGGAAGAGCCAGCCCCACCCTGCACTTGGGCAGGAAAGACTGCTGGAGTCAGATGACCCCAGCAAGGTGGGCATCAAGACAATTTTTGAAGATTTCCAGGGTGGGTGACTGTATCACCTCTGGGGGGAATCTGTTCTAGATCCTTGGCATTCGAATTGTAAAGAAGTTTTTCCTTATGTCCAATCTGAAGTGATCTTCAACTAGTTTGTGCCCATTGTTTCTTTTCTTCCCCTGGGGTGCCTCGGTAAACAGATGCTACCTTAATCAGGGGGGCATGTGCCCCCGCTGCAACCAGTCCCACTGACCAGGGTAGGGACTAATCCCATGATGGCCATTTGCTGTTGCCGATTGCTGTGCTCACTTAAGCCACTTCTGGGAGGGGCTGCAGCTGCTTCTGGGAGCAAGCGCTGGCTGATCACTGCAGTTGCTCCCAAAAAAGGCTGCAGCAGGCGCAGCAATCAGCCAGTGCTTGCATGGAGGGCACCGATGTTTCCACTTGCCCCTTCTGCCCATTGCCTAAGTCACAAGCACAGCCGTCAGGGTGTGTACATGCACCCCCATGCACCCTCTATGCATTGTCACTGCTGCAGACAGTCATCCCAGAAAATGTTCTAGTTTTAAAGGTATCCCGCTACTTTTTCTTACCTGGCCTTCTCTTCTCTGTAACAGGGCTAGGGATCTCTGTTATAGGCCCCAGCTGGGAGTTAACTGGTGCTGGGAGTTGGGGGGAGGGGAGGTACTTTCTACCCTTTATGCAGCCTGTTGGAGGGCAGCCAAGCCCCCCAGTGGAAAAACTGGGGAGGATGCCCTCCAAACTGCAGCCCAGGTACAAGACTCACAGCTGTTGGCTCTGTGCTCTCTATGGCTAGATTTTGCAGACACTGGTGCTTATTGGCGCTCCTGGTATGACTCACCCACTTTTGAGGATGATCTGGAACAACTCTACCATCAGCTGGAGCCCCTCTACCTGAACCTGCACGCTTTTGTCAGGAGGAAGCTGTATGACCGCTATGGTGCCAAGTACATCAACCTCAAGGGACCCATCCCTGCCCATTTGCTGGGTAAGTGAAGTGTCCTTCCCCTTGGGGAGGGTCTCTCCCCCTTCTGTTCCAGCATGTAAAGGAAATAGCTGTGCCAGTATGCAACTCAGTTCTGGCTGTGAGAGGGGAATTGTGGGATTGCCATGAGGTGAGGAACAGGGGATTGTGAAAGTTGGAGAAGGGGATTGGGACAGGCAACTGCAGACTATTTGCTTTAAAAAGGCGTAAAAGGCCTACCCAAGCCTAGCAGCTCATTGGGTGGGTGTGGTGAAGTCTCTCCCAGCTTCTGTAGTTAAGGGCATGCAAGAGAGGGAACCATTCAGCATTACATCCACCTGTCTTTGACTCCCCAGCCAGCATGACCAGGTGCTCACTGACAACTGGCTGGTCTAGAGGCAGCCTCAACACAAGCATAGATCATGGCTCATATGGTCCAGTGGGCTTAGCTTGCTTCTGTATATGCACAGAATGCTGTACCCCTGGAAGGGGTCTTTGATGCAGAAGTCAAATCCACCACTTGAAGGAGACAATGGGAATGGGGGGTCACACATATATTCTGCACTTGTTCCACCTGGGGAAATTCCCCTTCCTCCATAGGGCATGCAATGAAACCCAAAGACCCACTGTGTCCTTTCTGGGGGCACAGCAGAGTTGAGGAGCTGTGCTCTGACTTATGCACTTCCCACCATTGCAAAATGAGCCACAGTGCCTGCAGGAGCTCCTGGAGTTCATAGATTCATAGTTTCATAGTTGGTAGGGTCGGAAGGGACCTAAGTAGATCTTCAAGTCCGACCCCCTGCCCTGGGCAGGAGAGAATACTGTGCTTATATAACCCCAGCTAGGTAATCATCAAGCCTCCTCTTAAAGACCCCCAAGGTAGGAGCCAGCACCACTTTCCTTGGAAGTTGGTTCCAGATCCTAGCCGCCCTGACAGTGAAGTAGCGCCTTCTAATGTCCAGCCTGAATATACTCTCAAACAACTTATGGCCATTATTCCTTGTTACTCTCAGAGGTGCTTGGGGGGAACAGGGTCTCTCCCATTCCCCGCTGGTCCCCCAAGTAAGTTTACAGACAGCCACCAGGTCCCCTCTCAGCCTTCTCTTGTGGAGGCTGAACAGGTTCAAGTCCCGTAGCCTCTCCTCATAGGGTCTGCCCTGCTGTCCCCAGATCATGCGAGTGGCCCTCCTCTGGACCCTCTTGATGCTGGCTACATCAGTTCACAGGCATCTCTGCAAAGGGCAGGGCAAGGATGGGAAATTCCATTGCTGAGTAAATCTTAATGGAAAGTATGCAATCCCCTCCCCATCTGCTGGCACTAACACTTCACACCTCCACAGTGCTGATCATCTAAAGACAAGCCACACTTTTCACTTTAGCCTCCCAGCTTTCCTGGCAGACAGTCACTATTCCATCCCTACAGACATGGGCACTGAATACAGAGAGGGGAAGTGCCTTGCTTTAGCACACACAGTGACTCATGGGCAGAAACTCCTATTCCAATGTTTCCACCCCCTGCCAAAAAAACCCAAAAAAGAGCAACTGCTTAAAATAATCAAGAAAAGAGAAGATCTAAACCCATCCCTTCTCCCAGAGGAGACCTGTGGGTCCTCCTGCCAAGTGTCTCCCTTGTGGTGCCCAGAGGGCTCACATGGGGCTAGAGGTTCTAAGCAGCCCTGCAGGGCACTTCCCAAAGCATGTTCTTGGGCCCCTCCCCTCCATCAGAAAACATCCACTGTTTTATGAATAGGCCAAGCACCTGCCTGCTTTCCCAAGTCCCTGAGTTGTGGCTGTTTTTTCTCCAGGCAACATGTGGGCTCAGCAGTGGAACAACATCTATGACATGATGGTCCCCTACCCAAACAAGCCCAACCTGGACGTCACAAACACCATGAATCAGAAAGTAAGTAACTGGGTGCTCTTTGTTGTCTCTGTTTATTACCTTGCCCACAAGCCTGACACAGGACTTGGGCAGCAGCTATAGCAGCAGCTCTAAGGATTGAAAGTAGTGATACGCAAATCAACAGGCAGGCAATGAGAGGCCTCCCTGCCATCTATAGGCTGCCTTGCTCAGTATTGCCCATAGCAATGAGCAGGGATGCTCCCCAGCCCGCAGGTTGCCTGAGGTGTTTAAATTCATTGCTCGTGCCTTGTGCTAACTGCATCTGCCTACCACCTTGCAGGATAAAATAGCATGGGCAAAGCAGTGCTGCAGAGGAGGGCACTGAATTGTCAAACCAAGGGGCTAGAGCAATGGTTCTCAACCTTTTCAGACTTGAAGCACCTCTCAGAGAATACCAGCTCTTAGTTTTTATAGAGCAGTTCTTCTGTAACAAGGGACTTAGAAAGACCAAATCAGGCAGAATGGTTTTAACACTCTTGATTCCTATTTGAAAACTCTGGGTTTATCTTGTGAATCATGTCTGCACACTTAACAGTGCTCACTTTTCATGGCACCCCACAGCACTCCTGAAAGGATCTCAAAGCACCCCAGGATCACTGGCTTAGTGGTAGTGGCAAAGGAGGAAGTGTAGCGTGCAGCTGAGAATAATTTGATTCAATGGGTATGTCTACACATTCATTAATGTGCCATAATTACTGCACATTAAGTTTAGTACTTGCATAACCAAGTACTAAATCAGTGTGCAGTGGCTGGTGCTACTGCGCAGTAATGCTGGCACGTGGCCTTTTAGTGACACTAACTGTGCCGTAGCATATTAGTACAGGTTTTGACTGGCATGCTACTGTGCAGTGTTATTAGGCTACTGTGCAGTTAGCATCTCGTGTAAACACACCCAATCTGTGCCTTGAGCAGTGGAGAAGCTGAGAATGGGGAAGCCATAAGTGGCTGAAAGACAGCAGTATCCTGACTCCCAAAGCCACACAAGTAGGGAGGGCTGGCCTGGGGAGGAGAAGGGGCTGAGGTCATAGAAATGGTCTTCTAACTCTGCTGAAGTGCAGGGCTGGCTGTAGAGCCTGCATTTAGGTGCATAAAAGTCCTTATAGACCAGGGGCTCCGTGCCAGTAACACAGCCAGCTCCAGGAGAAGCAGATGCTTCAAGGACCATTATTTGTGTGGTCACTTCTTCTCCAAGAACCATTCTGAGTGGCAACAGCCCCCAAGTCTGGATGAGCCCTGGGAGAGTCCAGTTTATGCAGGGAAGGGACAGGGTAGTGCAGACATTGTCAGGATGAACCTGCCTTCAAGTCCCACTTTAATTACTTGACCAAGGTCCAGGAGAAGTAAAATGCTTGGTGCGAGCAGACAGAATAGAGAGAGTCAGATTCCTCCCTGGTGTAAGGATGTGACTCTGCTGCAACCCATGGAAATAGGCTCACATCTACCAGGGATACAGAACAGAATAAAGCAAGAGAAGGAAGAAGAGGACATGAAAAAAGGAAACAGATTCACAGACCATTCAGGCCAGAAGGATGAAAGAAACAGAGGGGAAGATGAGGGTTCCCTTATAAGTAGACTGCAAGGCTCCCAGGAGCTGGGACATAGAACCAACACAATCCTGGCCACTGCTTCTTCCAAATCAAATTGGGCTGCAACAAGAGAAACGATCTGGTGCCAAGTGTGCAGCCATTCGTAGTTGCAGAGGATTCTTCTACAGAGCTTATAGGTCTGGTCCTTAGTGCAAGGAGCAGAGCTGGGAATGGCTGAGGAAGGAGGGAAACAACAGAGAAGCAGCCTACTGATCCCTTTCCTGCTGAGTGATGACAGAGCCCAGGCTGGGCCCTCTGAGCACAGTGACCATGGGGAGAGGAGGAGCAGATCTAACAGTCAACACTCATTGGCCTAGTTCTCTGCTGTCCTGCCTGGTTTGCACCTGCACCTAAGATGCCAGGCTAGTGGGAATGGCTAATGTCCAGCTGAGAGATCAACCACCCCCAGGATGGCCCTACCTTTGTGTACTGCACCATCTTCACCAAAGGTGTTCTCCCTGAGGAGCTGCCACTAGAGCTGCAGCCAGGTCAATATCAAGAGCTGCCTGCATAGTCCATATAGGTGGGATAAGTGGAGGCCTCCATTCTTAACCTGGCCATGACTCATAGAAGTAGGGTTGGAAGGGACCTAGTAGATCTTCAAGTCCGACCCCCTGCCCTGGGCAGGAGAGAAAACTGGGCTCAAATGACCCCAGCCAGGTAGACATCCAGCCTCCCCTTAAAGACCCCCAGGGTAGGAGCCAGCACCACTTCCCTTGGAAGTTGGTTCCAGATCCTAGCCGCCCTGACCGTGAAGTAGCGCCTCCTGATATCTAGTCTAATCCTACTCTCTAGCAACTCTCTCCAAAGGCAGAACGTGGCCTCTTGCCACACGGGCACTTGCTATGTGACTGGCCCAAGGTGGGCAGCCTCTGGTTAGCCCTCATAACAGCAGCCTCCTGTGGTCTCTGCTTGCACAGAACTGGAACGCCACGCACATGTTCCACGTCTCGGAGGAGTTCTTCACTTCCCTGGGACTTCTGGGGATGCCCCCGGAGTTCTGGGCCCACTCCATGCTGGAGAAGCCAACGGATGGGCAGGAGGTGGTATGCCATGCCTCAGCCTGGGACTTCTACAACCGCAAGGATTTCAGGTGCGTGGGACATGGCCTGTGGAAGCAGGGTGCTGATGGTCCCTTTGTGCTATGCACATGGCCCGCCCCCCCCAGTAGGACCTGGCAGAAGCAGACGGGGAGGTAAGAGTAGCCATATCAGCACTGGCACACATCCATAAAAACAGCCCTCTGTGCCCCCTGGTTTCCATTTTCTGTGTGTGCTGTTGTGCCCCATCACCCTAACACAGCAATGAGACAGAAGTTAGCTGCCTCCCCAGGCTGGTCAGGAAATCGTCCCCTCAGATGTAGAAGCCCTTGCCACCTCCCCACCTCCCCTACTCCATGCACTTACAGGAGGTCTCATTGTGCACATTTCCCCAGTGCACCATCCCTTGGTGCTGCTTTGATTATCCAATACCTAGGGGATGCTAGACAGCAATACATGGCTGTTCTTCTTCCTATCAAACTGGGGGGGGGCAGGGGAGAGGGGGCTCTCTTCTTTCAGGCCTCCCTTCCCCCCTCAGAGGGGGAAAGCAGCCTCAGGAGCTGAGTGCATCCCAGCAAGGGAGAGCTGGCAGCCCCTGTGCTCACCAGTGCAAGGGATATGTGTAGGCAGGACTCTGCTCCAGCTCACACCCCACCCCCTGCCATGCAGGATAAAGCAGTGCACCACAGTCACCATGGAGCAGCTCTTCACCGTGCATCATGAAATGGGGCATGTTGAGTACTATCTGCAGTACAAGGACCAGCCTGTCACCTTCCGCAGTGGAGCCAACCCTGGCTTCCATGAGGCCATTGGCGACGTTATGGGCCTGTCAGTCTCCACCCCCAGCCACCTCAAGAAGATCGGGCTCCTTGACCAGGTCGTCCAGGATACAGGTACAAGGACTACCCCTAGCCACAGGTGACAGACACAGTGCACAAAGGAAACTGGGCTCCTTCTGTGGACTAGAGGGAAGGAGAGGACAGTGCCTGAAGAAGTGACTGCAGCTTGGGATGAGACCTTTGGGCTAAAGGATGCTCTACAGAGCAAGCACCCTCACTGGGTTTGCTTTGAGGTCTCAATGGGAACTGGGTGCCTGAATGCCTGTGGAAACCGTCTGCCCAAGTGCTGTGCCCAAGGTGACCCTAGTTGTCTATGACAGGGAATATGCAGACAAGGTTCTTTGAGTAAACCTGATCTTTTATTAAACCAACCCAAATAGTTAAAACCCAAAGAACCTTGTTTGCTTATGTCCTTAGACCATCACAGCTACAACCTATACCCCTATGGCAGGGAATGGCACTTGGATTTCCTGTATTTAAGGATAACGCCCTGAACCCTGAGCCTGTCCTGCACAGGTCTCTCTCTCCTTCTTCATGGTGTATGGGGGTAATGGGGTTCAGTTGGCTTGAGAAAGCTATGCTGCTACCTCTGACTCTGACACCTAGTTGCATCTGAGGCTCCAGGGAGGAGGGGTTCCAGCTGGCATCGTACTCCTGGCTGTCCCATCCCACCCTCTCTGCACTCTGAGATCATTATACATTGGCAGGATTTTCACTCACCCAGCAAGATTATCTGAGTTCCGTTAAACTGGGGATGAGAAGGGGGATAGGGATTCCTCCCTTCCCTTCCCTTTGCTGGCAAGAGAACAGAAAATTCCCTTGTGAAAGGCTCTTTTGGGGCTGGAAGTCCTTGGCAGCCAATTAATCCCACCCCCAAGGAGATGCCAGCTCCCAGGGTGGGGCTTGATGGCACCATTCACATTCAGCAGAGCTTGGCAGGATACCTCTGCAGCACAAGGCAAGCAGAAGGAACTAATTCCTGCTGGGAGATTGCCAGGTTGGAGAGGATCCATCCCAGAGCTGGGTTTTACCAGCTCACATGTGGAGCCAAACCAGAGTAGATTGAGCCAAACGCATTTGCAAACTGATACTGTGAGCTGTGGCTTCTTTGCAAAGAGAGGACCATTTCTAGGATCCAGTGACTATGACAAGTGTTTATTCTGGGAGTGATGATAGATTGATGCCATCAGGTTGGAACTGCTTAAACACAGTCGCTGGTGGTCCCTGCCCTGCTTCCCCACACCTCCCCACTCAAGAAACCTATGGCTTCAGTGGGGATGGGGAGGGCAGGAGGAGAACACACAAGCAGAGTGAACTGGGTAATCAGCAAATGGCACATTAGAGCCATGGCTATTTTTGGAGGGGGGTTAGTTAGGATGGGATTGGCTTAGTATAGGGAACTCAAATAGAGCTGTGCAAAATTTGACCAGCAGTTTTATTTCGATGCTGTTTCAACTTGTTTCAAGCTCAAAACAGCAAAATGGAAACAAAACAGAGAGCTTCAAAACAGCCTCAAAACAACATGAAACAACATGAAAATTTGAAATTTTCAAATATTTTGAGTTTCAAAGCTCAGGCTGGGCTTGCCTGCAGGAAAACAGAAACTAAAGTAAGGAGAGGGAGTGGGAAGAGAGGGGAAAGAGTGCTCTTATTATTGACTGTGTAGCTGGCCAGCGACTGTCATCCTTCCCTGAGGTCCCTTCCAATCCCAGTGCTCTGGAGGAGGGATGGAAAAACTGCATAAAAGGCAGCATTGTTTGAACTGCCCTGCTTTCTGCCTTGGGGTCAGTTGAGTGAGGTTGCACCTTAACACACACACAGTGTCATCCACCCATGTCATGAGTTTTGCCTGTCAGCACCTAGAGGTGCAGGGCCCCAGAACCCAGACTCCCCCTGTATCAGTTTCCTTGACAGCTGGCAGGCTTTGTGGCCACAGCAGGGCCTAGCCGGCCTGCAGTTTTCACCCCCCCTGTGCCCCAAGACAGACACAGTCCCACAAGCACCCATGACACAAGTTTTGCCTGTCAGCAGCCAGACGTGCAGGGCCCCAGAACCCCTGCACCTATCTCCTTGAAGGCTGGCAGGCTTCATGGCCTTAGGAGGGGCTAGCATGTCTGTAGTTTTGACCCCACTATGGCTTAACACATACATGTGACATGAGTTTTTTGCTTTCAAGACTTTGAGGTGAATTTTCCCTGAATCCCCTAAACCTGTCTCCTTGACACTTGGCATGCTTCATGTCCTCAGAAGGGGCTACCATTCCTGCAATTTTCATCCAAATCAGTGCAGAAATGACAAAGTTATAGGCTGTTTCAAGCTTCCCCATTATAGCCTGTGGGCGAAACGTCAAAACAGCGTTGAAACAGTGAAACTGTTTTGACGAAACAAAACAGAACAGCAGTTTCAAATTGAAACAAAATTCAAAACGAAACGCTGTTCTGTTGAAACATCAAAATGCAAGTCGAAACAGCACGGTGCCATTTCGCACAGCCCTAATGTCAAACTCATTTGGCCCCATGAGCTAGTTGAGGGTCACTGGGCCTGTCTGCAGGCCCACATGCAGCACCCACAGTGCCAGGATCAGCCTGTGAACCACATGCAGTACATGACAGTCCCCTCCAGGGCCTGCTGTGCATGTAACGTACACACAGCACAGGAGATCTGGAGCATAGACTGTGTGCAGCACCCCACCAGACTGGCCCTGCTTGCTGTCTCTGGGACCAGTCCAGATCAGGCTTCAGGCTATCTGTGTGTAACCCCAGGAGTTGCCCATGTCTCTTCATTCTCTGCCCCAATGTGAGATGCAGTAAACAGAAGCAATGCTGATAACATTTCACTAGTGAGAAGGAAGGATGAACCTATCCAGAGTCCATGCCTTGTGCCACATGCAGTGCCAAGTCCAGCCCACACACAAGCCCTGGGGTCAGTGCTTGCTGCACATGGTTTGCAGACTGGACTCACTGCACCACCATGAGGTGCACACTACATGTGGTGCCCCACAGGTCCAGCCTTGTGCACTGGCACTGGCACAGCCTGATCCAGATTGGCCCTAGAGCCAGCACAGAGAGCCAGTCCTGTGCAGGTGCCATATGCAGCACATGCCCTGGACAGACCTCCTGTGCTGCATGCCAGTGCGTGTCTCATGCGGCACATGGGATTAGTTCAGAGATCCATGGGCCAGAGCATACAGCTTTCTGGACCAGATCCAGCCCATAGACCGTATGTTTGACACCCCAGACTTAATGGAAAGGAAAGGGAGATGGAACAGCGAAGGGGAGAAGAGGAGCAAAGGGGTAGACTTGGAGTGAAGGGACTGTGAAGGGAGAAGTGGGAGGGTTGGAGCACATGACTGCTCAGCCCAAAGCTGAGGAGGTCCTGTCTAACTGTAGGCTGTTTTTCCTGAATGGCCAGAGTCTCTTGGCTGTTTCTTCATCTGCTGCTACCAACTACAGCCTTGGGCTGGCTCCTCTGGGACGTTGTCCTCTATGGCTGCATAGTGGGGGTGGGAAGGAAATATCCCATATGGTTGTTATGCCCCAGAAGGGGAGATGTTACCCTGCTTACTCGGCTCTTTCTGGAGGGCAGTGACCATCCACAGTGCTGTCAGATTAGTGACCTGTGAGGGATCCCTGGTGTTTTCTAAGTTGTTAACTTTGTGCTCATTCTGCTGAACTTTGTGGGACCTGGATATGGCCTTTTGACATGAAGCACCATAGAACCACCTGCCACACAGGAGTGGGCAATTATTTTGGCTGGAGAGACACTTTAGGAATTTGGGTGAGCTGTTGATTAATTAATACTAACTGACCCAGACCTGTCAGCCCTACACCCAGTGGATGGGATGGCGCTGTGGGAGGGCAAGGAACAGCATCTAGGAATGGGACAGGTGGGCAGGGGCCAGGGATGGATCATGGGGCAGAGCCCCAGTCCACTCCCTGAGGGGCAGGAGTGTGCAGGGAGTGGATTGTGGCTCTGCCCTGGGCCCCAGCCCTGCTCTGTCACTGCCCTGTGATCCTGGCCCCTGCCCTGGCCCACCCATCCTACTTTTGGATGCCACTTCTCACCAACCGATGGCCCCATCCCATCTACCGAGCCGAGTGCATCCTATCTGGAGGGGTCTCAGCAGGTTTCCATGGAGACCTTTCCCACCCACTGTATCCGGTGCCCCTGGTGGTAGGTGTGGGGCAGATGGACCAGGGTGCCCAGGCAGTAGGGCCAAGTCTGGGAGTGGCAGAGACACTAGCAGTAGCAGCCAGAAGGAGCCACCACTGGGGCTACCAGGAAGCAGAGTCTGGTCACCATGCTGCCCCTACCCTGCCATGTATCTGATGATAGCAGGAACAGCTGCATGTCTCTTCCAGGGCTGTCCCTTGCATTTAGGCCAGATGGGACCATGGGACCCTCCGCAGGCTGGACAAAATCCCTTAGTGGGCCATAGTTTATCCACCCCTACTGTAGACATATATGGCCTGGTTCCCTATATCTATGCCGTGTGCCCTGTTTCTTACACAAATGGAAAATGGGCATGAACCACTACCACAGCTGGAAGGGGCCAGGTCCATGTTAATTGCTTTTCCCACCATAAATCCAGGCCAGCTAAAAGGAGCATCTAGTGCCCCCATTAGTGATAGAAAGGGGCATGTCAAACCCTGAGTCTTAGTTACAGATCCTGCACTCCTTGTCCAAGGGGAAGCCCTGACGAGCTCTGAGTTGCCATGGGGCAGCTGGGTGCTCTCTCCGGGAAGCCTGGATAAAAGCCTGCCTTTAGCAAAGCCCCTTTCCTGACATGATTAAACTCTGATGTTCTTGTAGAGAATGACATCAATTATCTGCTGAAAATGGCCCTGGAGAAGATTGCCTTCCTGCCCTTTGGGTACCTTATTGACCAGTGGCGCTGGAACGTCTTCAGTGGGCGTACCTCACCAAACCGCTACAACTATGACTGGTGGTACCTGAGGTAAATGGGACCATGCTGTGTGTGTGTATTTGTTGTGTGTGCATGCATGAGTGCACAAGTGTGTCCAAGCACTTTTGTGTCCAGAGGAATGTACAGTGCATGCTTATATGTGTGTTCATTTGCACATGTATATTGTTCAGGTATCTACCTATGTGCATGGGGTTTCTGAGTATGCATGCATATGTATGTGCATGATATGTATCCAGGTTGTAGCTGTATTGGTCTTAGAGACAAAAGGAATCAGAACTCATGGTAGAGGGGATATCTTTTATTACACCAACTAGATTTTTGCAACAACAAACAAAATCTTTAATTGCAAACTTTTGGGCACAAGCACCCTTCTCAGGCATAGGAGAAAAGATTATAAAGTTCTCCTAGGAAGAAATGAAAGTTCATATTTCATAGGAGAGTTAAAGGTGTGGTAAAATCTCCTGTCTGGAACTGTTCTTTTTATGCAGGTTAGGCTCAGAGAAAAGTTGGAATAGTCTGTTTACCTCAAGGTTGTTTGGTGTGTGTATGATAGGCATGCATGTATATTAGACATGCATGCATATACATGTGTGTTTGGTGAGTGTGCCATGTATGAGCACTCAGATGTGCACAAATATGTGAATAGGACAAGCTTTGTGCTGCTGATTATTTGAAAGGTGAGCAGTGAAAACAGGCTGTGATACCCCCTGAGCTGCCCATGTCTCTTCACTCTCTTCCCTGATGTGAGATGGAGTAAATAAAATCAACACCAGTAACATTTCCTCATAGAACATAGGAACGAACCTGTCTGGAGAAGACAAGGCACTGCCCCAGACCTCACACCGAGCCCTTTCAGGGTGCCATCACCTTTGGCCAACTTGTATGACTGCCCCAGCTCTCCTGATGCCTGGCTGGGACTGGAAGTGGAAAGACCTGTGACCAAATCTGTGTTGCGGGATTTGGGAATATCAGAAGACACACAAGACAGCTCATCCTTGGTCTGGGTTGGTGGGTGGATGGGCAGCTGATTGAACGAATGGATGTGTATGTGAATGGATAGATACATGGGTATGTATGTGATAGCCTGATATGTTGGTTGGTGGGTGGATAGACTGACAGGTTTAGGATGCCTCTATGTGCAGATAGAGAAGTGGGTAGATCTATGGGCAGATGGATAGACAGAAAGCTAGAGAGCACGTGGAAGGAGAGGTGGAACTATGTGCTATGACTTCCTACCTAGATATGCATAAGCTTGTCTCCATTGTGTTCCCCTTTCCTTCCCTGTCACCCTTCTATACTCAGCACTCATTAACCATTGATGTATCTGTTGCCTTCTTTCTGCCTCATGCAAATACTCATTATTCCCCCCTCACTCTCCTCCCTTTATTTACAGAACAAAATATCAGGGAATATGTCCTCCTATTGCAAGGAATGAAACCAACTTTGATCCTGGTGCAAAGTATCATATCCCTGCCAACACACCCTACATCAGGTAGGAGAGCTGCAAGTGGCAACATTGACATTACTGTCAGAACCAGGGCACAGCATGGGCAGGGTATGCAAGGGCAGGGGAAGGCCATGGGTTATTGCTGAGGTGCAGGACAGGGTTGTGTGAGGAGCCCAGGTCTGCAAGGGCAGGGACTAAAGGACAATACAGGACTGAGCCTGTGAAATGCATGCAGCACCTGCCTCTGGCCCAAGTGCCCTCATTTCACTCCTTTCATCAAAGCAAAACCCACTGTTCAAGCTCAAAGATCAGCGGTCTCATCAGGCTGCTGAGCCAACCCTATGAGGGCTCTTTGTTGCTCAGAGTGATTTAAAAGATGAGAAAATGCTGATGATAGGGAAGGGCATCACAACCCCCAGACGTACTTTGTCAGGGGCTGGCACCTTCTCCCAGAGGCAGACAGCTACAGTCACTCTTGGGGCCCATCTCTTAGTTTCCCATGCTGTGACACCTGCTTTCTTTGCAGATACTTTGTGAGCTTCATCCTGCAGTTCCAGTTCCACAAAGCCCTGTGCCAAGCTGCCAACCATACAGGCCCCCTGCACACCTGTGACATCTACCAGTCCAAAGAAGCTGGAACAAAACTCAGGTGAGAGGGATAGGGAGGGGGAAGGTGAATGTATGTGTACAGGCATCTGGGAGGCAAAGGTGAAGTACTCAGATCAGAGTCCCTGCTCCAGCAGTAAGAATAGAAACAATCCCACTGGCAGACTGCAACCTTTCTCAGAAGCATCATCTCAACTCCCCATAAATATCCCTGGTATAATGGTTCATTTGGGAAGTATATGGTGATCTTACCCATTCTGGGGCCAAAGGGCTGGGATACTCTTTATTCCTATGGAAGGACTGACTGGAGAAGACTTGCTTTTAATTCAAGTGCTGGAATTATTGTTTTTAAAACCAGAGGTCCCTGCTCCAGGTCCAAGCACAGGAAATGGGATGGGTGTTTATGAGAAAGGAGATGCTTCCAGACTCTTAGACAGGGGATTGTGTGGGTGTTCTGCAAATCAGAGAGTCTAGGGGTGATGTGTTCAAAGATGCTGAAGTGATTTGGGAGCCCAAGTGCCATTTTCAGCACTGATGTAGGCATGTAGGAACTGAGTTTCACAGGAAGGCAGTAGAACTTACTCTCCTGTGCGTACCTCAGTCACCCTTGAAATTAGTATGTGGGGACTTCTGACAACGTTGCTTCAGGCATCTCAGCATATGTCTAGGTTGCCTGAGGCGGTGGTCCTTGCAGGGTAAACTCTGTCCCACCTGGGATCTGAGTGAGGCAGCAGGGTAGAGGATTCAATGCTATTTGAACCATCTGTACTTGTCCCCTGGGTCCTCAGGGAAAGATGTGCCCAGAGCAGCAGCAGCGCTCCATGCCTGGCAAGCCAGCCTCCAGGAGCAAGGAGTCCTGAGGACAGTGTGGAGGTGACAGGCCAGTTGTGTTTGTGTGTGTTTTGAACTGATAGGCATAGGCTGCTGCCCAGAATTGGCACTGCAGTCTGTCTGTCCTGCTGCTGTGACACACACACAGGATCCCAATGAAAGCAGGAGGCCAATGCTGAAATAGCCACTGGGTGATTATGCTTCATGGATGGGATTTTCCAAGCCACCATAGGTTGCTGTCCTGTCTTCCCCAGCATGTGAAGAACTAATGCCACAGCCTGAAGTCAGGCCAGGCCCTTCATTTAGTGCACAGACATATTCATCAACTATATGATCAGAAAGTATCACAAGCAATGTTCTTTCCATGCTTAGGCTGCAGGGTTCAGAGCCTAATCCCCAGGTGTCTTCTCCAGTATCACCCTTGGGAGGGGTCATCTTCAGCTGTGCTCTTCCAGCCTTTGCTGAAAACCACTAGACCCTTTCCCAGCTGCTTTCTGTCTCCTCTACTCCTTGTAGATGTCAGTTCTTAAAGGGGTCTTGTCCTTAGACAATGCTACCTGTCCAAGGACTCCCTGACCCCGAATCATAGAGAAGTAGAACTGGAAAGGAGCCCCAGAAGTCATCAAGTTTAACCACCTGCCTAAGGCAGGAACATCCCTATCCAAGTTATCTTATTCAAATCCATTGTCTAACCTATTAGCAAAATTATAATCAACCCTGACACAGCTACAAGACATAACAACCTAATCTGTCACAGGTAAAGCAAGGGAAACATGCAGCCAATATCCTGCTGCTGCACAGGTTATTAAAATATGCTCAAGAGATCCGAGGAGGAGGGTCATTCCCATCTCCCACCTCCCCACCCCCGCTCCAGAGGAAAGCAAAAATCCCCACAGCCCATACCAATCTTATTATGGGGTAAAAATCCTTCCTGACCCCAAATATGGGTATCAGTCTGACCCTGAGCAGTGGGGCAAGATGCTTCAGCCAGGAACCTCTGGGTTTAAGTCCTAGCATGAGCACTGGCAGACCCCAGTCCAAATCCCCAGCCGTGGCTGCAGCCAACACCCAATGCATCTGAGGAAGACTTCAAAAAGACCCCTGACACATGTAGCAGTGGGAAGGGGAAAATTGCTCCTGGCCCCATGTGGCAAACAGCAAAGCCCAGAATCATGGAAAATACCCATAGTAGTAGGCATAGCTAGTCCTAGATCACCCTTGGCCGCATCTACACGAGAGACTGACTGCATGTTGGCATTCAGAGGCATCACCTTTCCTTGAATGACTTGTTTTCCAAGCAAATAAGCGGAGTCCTTTGTAACAGCCACCTGGCCACTCCTTTTAATATCAATCAGATAACAAAATCCTTAGGGAACTTTGCAAATCTAAGCCGATTTGCTAATCCAGGGACATTGTTCATAGTGCTGCACATGATATCAAATGGAAATGGGGCCTGTCCCAAAGCAGTTACAAAGTGAGAGCTGAACGCAGAAAGGAAATGCAGAGTGGACGGTGTCATCTTCCTAGCAGCATAGGACCATTGGTATCCAGAGGGATCACTGTCTTATAATTGAAGCAGTGATCAATTTAACCATTAGCCAATGCTTGAGTGGAGGGAGTCCTTGAACTCTTACGTAGTGCCATCCATTGTCATGCCTAGTATGGACAGTGGCCATGAGAATTGAGTGCTTGTCCTTTGCTCTGCAAAGCTCCAAGGTCTGTGGTTCTTGGCCCTGCCCCTCTCAGTGTCTCACAGTGGCATTTCTTATTCTGGTTCTCTGCAGTGAGATGCTGAAAGTTGGTTCTTCCAAGCCATGGCAAGAAATCCTGTTCAGTATGACTGGCACCAATAGGATGGATGCTGGGGCACTGTTGGAGTACTTCAAACCTGTGACAGAATGGCTGAAGCAGCAGAACAACAAGACCCAGGAAACCCTGGGCTGGCCAGACTTTGAGTGGCGCCCACCTGTTCCTGAGGGCTACCCTGAGGGCATTGGTAAAGCTCCCCCGCTGTCTCTTTGCCCCAGAGCTGGGTCTGGGGTGGCTGAAAGGGGTGCAGAGACAGATGGAGTGCGACATTGTTAATCCATGTGCACATGCAATATCTGCTGGTGCATGGTGTGCTGGATTAGGGAGAAAGAATGCAACATAGACTGGTCATCAGCTCAGGTCTAGAGATCACTGTGCAATCATGTTTCACAAGGTACTTCACCTCAGTATTAATCACATGCCATGGGCCAAACACAGCTGAAGGGACCTATGGTCTATTCTGTTACAGTAATCCCTGTCCTCCTGACGTAACAGATCATCTTCCCTGTGCTGTCTCTTGATTGGCTGATTGGGAGGGTCTAGAATGTAGTACTTGTCCTGTTGACCCCTTGCCCTGTCCAAATGAATAAGGACAGATGCTCCACCAGCTCCCACCTGCCTGCTGGCTTCTCCTATCACTTCTCTCTCAGGGACCACCAGGACAGGAATCCAGATACTTCCCAGGTCTCCATCACATTCCCAGGCTGTGCCTCCAGTGCTGGGAAGGGCTCAGTCATGGAGTTTCTGAAGAGGGGTTGCTCTCTAGAGGGGAAAGTTTTCTTGCCTGTCTCACCATTGTGTTTTCACCCCCATCTCTTCCTAGATAAAATAGCGGATGAAGCACAAGCTAAAATATTCTTGGCAGAGTACAACCGAACAGCTGAAGTGGTGTGGAATGCCTACACCGAAGCATCTTGGACATACAACACCGACATCACTGAGCACAATAAGCAGATCATGGTATGAAAACAAGCTATAGGCAATAGTCTGACAGTGAAAGCAAAGGCAGGCAGACAACACAGAAAACTAGAGCAGCCTCTGCTTCTGCCAGGGAGCTTCATCCACATGTCAGGAGATACCCTCCTCTAGTATCCTTGCCCATGGCCGAGAGACATTCCTAGCTGCTCCTTGTTTACAGATTAGACTTGGTCCCTGGCCAGTCATGGGGAAGAAATGCCTTAGATGCCCATTGCATGCTGCAGCATCCTTAACAGTGACCTGTGTCTGATGGAGCCCCATGGGGCACTTCCTCTGCTATCCCCTCTTGGTCTTGCAGCTGGAAAAGAATCTGTTGATGTCCAATCACACCCTGCAGTATGGCATGAAGGCCCGGCAATTCGACTACTCTGACTTTCAGGACCAGAGCGTGAAGCGCATCCTTAAGAAGCTGAGCGACATTGAGAGGGCTGCATTGCCCAAGGATGAGCTGGAGGAGGTGAGCAGGATTGGCAAGAGAGTGCTCTGAAAGTGCAGCCAAACATGTCCACCCAAAGGCCCTTTCAGGAGCCTATCATCTACTCCTGACTTGTGTAACATGGGGCAGATTGTAGCTGCCAACCTGGTTCATGGGGAGCCCCTGGAGAGAGTGCACTAACTGCTTTCCAAACAGAGGTGAACACCATTTCTGCCTCTAAGGAAGCACTTTTCCAAAGACTATAAATCCCAACATCCAGGCACACTGGGGCCTGGATTCTCCCATAGCACCCTCCTATGAAGAGTGAGGGGTCCTCTAGGCTGCTTTGCAAAGTTCTCCACGTTGCATTTGGCCTGAGGGCTGTGCCTGGGCCCTGCATTGATGAGAGAGTTGAAGAAGGAATTGAAGAAAGATGTAGAGACAGGTTGATCCCAGGTTGCTGTTGAGATCACAGGGTTCCAGTTGAGATCAAATAATGGGCCCCAGCTTGTATTTTGTGTGATCTGAGATCATGTGTTTTTCACCATCCAGATAGTGATTGCACAAAGTGTCCTTCCCTCTGTCTCAATCTCTTTCTATGAATGATATGGCAATACAAATATAATGCAGCCATAATCATTTCTACCCATCAGCCTGGAGTCTTGGAAAGATTGGGGCTTGTGGGCTCTGGAAGGCTCAGGAAAAAAGCACCTGCCCCTATTAAAATGCAAATTATTTTCACTCGCTGTAAAGAAAATTTAAAAAGTAACAGTGAGCAAGTCAATGCTCAGTATAGAAATATTTCTCTCAGCTCCCAAGCATGTCAATCTGAAAATCTCATCGTAAAGAGATCCAGGATCTTCTGTTCTGATACAGTCAACAAATGGTTAATAAAACAGTGAGAGTAGTGTAATGAATACAGAGGAGTGGGGCAGGGGGAGCGCATCTACCACCATTTCTGTGCGGAGGTGGCACTGCCAGCTGTATTTCATTGGATCTATTCTGTTGGCACCTCATGAAGATTTCTCCTTAACCCCCATATGGCTGAGTCGGTGCTGTAGGTGCACTTGCTCTGAGGTATGTGAGGGTTACTGGCACTCTGCAAGGTAGGAAATGAGGCCCATAACTCTGTGACTCATTTATTGAGTCTGGATAAGCTTCTTCTGTCTGTGCCTCAGCCACATCCGCATTCACTTCAAGACACACACAGGTCTGCATTTTGGGTAGTGGTGAGACTGAACTCATTCATGTCCCTACAGTGTCTGGAGTTCTTGCATGGCAGGCACTAGAGCAGGGTAGCTGGCGTTAGTCAGTGGGCAGTGACATATTCCCATCTCCTACCATGCAAGCAGGAATCCTTGTCTAATGTGATCCAATTTCTTTCTCAGTACAACCAACTTCTCTCGGACATGGAGACCACATACAGCATAGCCAAGGTCTGCAAGGATAACGACAAGTGCTATCCACTGGATCCTGGTAAGTTGTAGAAAAGTCTCCGGAGGACTTTTCTCTGAGTTCTTTGGAGATGCCCTAGAAAAGAAGGAACCTCCACCTATAGGGCAGCAAACTGGGAGGGAAGGTCATGAATGTTTTTAGAGGCCCATGTAATTCTGATGTTAAACTCTGATGTTTAGCTCCAAAGCCTAAAACCCAGAGGAGCCTAGGACCAAGTCAGGCCTGGCACCATTTGCCACTGCCTACTTTGTTGCCATGTAAGAACTGGCATGTCCCCTGCTGGATGAGGTTGTATTCCTGAGCATGTGAAACATAGGTGACCATAGAAAATAGAGGAAACTATGACCAGTGATGGTTCTCCCAGGAGGATTTTAGGAGTAGGAGACCTGGTGAAGAAAAGCAGAGGGAGAACTTTGTTGGGGAACAGTCATCTCACCAAGTGTGTTATGGGCATGTGGAGAGGGTTACGATGGAAGGATTCTCAGAAAGGAGCCTGGGAAGGGGATGAGCCTTGGGAGCTGTGCTCTTGTGCTAAGCCAGGGTAGACGGGGGAGGGAGATCTTCAGGCCTCTCCAGGGTCTGTCCAACAGTGGGAAGGTACACAGCAGGGAGACTGTGAGTTTCATTTTTCTTTCTCCCTTTGTAGACCTTACCAACATCCTCGCCACCTCAAGGGATTATGATGAGCTCCTCTTCGCCTGGAAGGGCTGGCGGGATGCCTCTGGGAATCAAATCAGAACCAAATACAAGAGATATGTGGAGCTAAGCAACAAGGCAGCCAGACTCAATGGTCAGCTTCCCATTGTGGTGCCTGCTTCTCCAGTGGAAGATGGCCCTCACAAGCCTAGCTGCTCTCAGCCATTCTGCTTCCCTACTCTCCTACAGCCACAGGCCACCAGCTCCCTGCACTCTCTCATGAGTCCCTTACTCAGACAAAACTTTCTGAAGTCTGACAGATCTATGGGTACTCAGCACTGCTCAGGATTTGGGCCTCAAACAAGACCTAGAAGTTTGATCCTGCTCTAATAGAGATTAATGGCAAATGGATCACAGGGGCTTATTGAAAACAGGGTGCTGAGTGCCATGCAAGCCCCATTGACTTCACTGGGTCCGCAGTGCTTCCTGGAAGGGTTCAGCACCTCCCAGAGTCAGGGGTTGAGTCAGGACTTCAGGGTTTGTTGTGTTATCTTGTGAAAGATCCTTGGCAGCTGCTGTTCTTTCTGCACCTCTGGTAGCCAAGTGATGTGAAGGGACCTCCACACAGTGACGCCCTAACAATTTTTTACTAGCAATGTCCCCATCACTGAAAAATAAGGCACAATAGAGGATGAGGAAAGCAGGCACCTTACCCTGGAGGCCAAGTAATTTCAGTCTCTGGAGAAGTGTGGCAATCCCCTGAAACATGGCTGCTTTTGCAAAGCTCAGGAAGAGGGTCCTGGGTCTTCCTCAGCCTGAGGAGAGTTCCCTAGCCATCAGGCTCTAGTCAGGCTGGGATATACACCAACAGTTGGTCCTCAGAGCATATGAGTCTGTTATAGGGGAGGATTCTTGAGGTTGCTCCCTTGGCTCAAGGGACATCAGGTTGTGTTTGTAGTTCTGGAATTGACATGTTCAGTCCCTGGTGACAACTCCCAACAGTGGTTTTCAAGTAGGATGGCCATCATAGAGGACATTCTGGTTTTCTGCTATTCTGTCCTCTATTGGTACAAAACCCAATGCCTTTATGACATAAAGGCATCTGGTTTCATATCAATAGAGCCACCCTATTCTCAAGCAGGGTTATGTGAAAGCTTTTCAAGGGTGTCACAGAGCCAGCAGTGCTGCTGTGGCCAATTTGAGCTGCACAGTATGCCTTTGTTTCCAGGAGGGGCATGCTGGGTGGACTAGGAAGCAGCTGCAGCAGGACCCCCTCTCTTGCAGCCTTTCCTGGTCCACCCCACATGCCCCCTCCTGGTAAGAGAGGTGTTGGTGACTGGAGCACGAGTCCTAGGCACCAGACATGGTAAGGATGCTGGAATGGAGGTAGACAGTACCTAAGTTGGCAGCAGGGGTCAGTGCGTGGCATGGGCTCACCCAGAGACCCAGATGAATCTGCCTGGCCAGAGTCAGGGATCCCCTTGCTGCCTGGCCCCTCCTGCACTTCCCTCCCCTCTACCCCCCATATTACTGTGAGGCAACAGCTACTTTGTTAACCCTTTCACAGCACAGCCAAATGAAGGCTTTTTCAACCACAACCTATATGCAGATGAGACCTGCCTATATGGCACCTGTAAAAAGGTTAATGGAGGAGAGGGTGAGTGAGGCTGACATGGGGACTTCACGTCAGGTTCCCACTATAAGCCTGTAGCCCATGGATGAGCCCAGGCTGTGGCAGGGTAAGACTGTACCTGGACCTTCCACCCCTCCTTCCCCTACTCAGCACAACTCCGTCCCTGCCCCACATCTGTGCCCAGGATGCAGAAATAGCTAGTTATGCCCCTGGAACCCAACTGGTGTTGGGTGCCCCTGGTTCCCAACTGGGTGTTGTTAAATTCAGAAGAGCTATGGAGGGGTGTCTCAGGTCTGAAAAAGATGAGAACCACTTATTCAGTCCTGGCTATTCTCAGCGGCTGATAGTAATGCTGCTGGTGTGCTTGGTGGGCTGAGACTATGAGCTTTGACAAAGGTAAGTCAGGGTGGCAGTGTGGGATGTGAACATTAGGGCTTTGCCTGGTTACAGTGGGAAAAGCAGACAAATTAGGAAGAAGAGTTTGGGACCAGCCACAATGGTCCAAGAGCAGGGCATGATCAGGAACCTCTCATCCCGCAAATGAGGTATCAGAGATGTGCCCCCCACACTGATCAGGGAGTTCCAATGGCTTCTGTTCTCATCCTGCCTTCGGACAGGTCATGCAGACAATGGTGCCTTCTGGAGATCCCTCTATGAAACACCCACCTTTGAAGAGGACCTAGAGAAGCTCTACCTGCAACTGCAGCCCCTGTACCTCAACCTGCATGCCTATGTGCGCCGAGCCCTCTACAACAAATATGGGAAGGAGTACATCAACCTGAAGGGCCCCATCCCAGCCCACCTGCTAGGTAAGGCCCTGCTGAGCATGGATGGGCTTTCTCTCTGTTGGGAAATGGCATTCCCTAGAGGGCACAGATGTCTTAAAGGCATCTATTGCCTGAACCTCAGACCACTGGTTATAGGACAGAGCATTCCCCAAAGCTCAGTGCCACCGTTGGGCTCAGCTTGTACAAAGCACCAAGGTCAATGGGAGACTGCCAGGTGCTGAGCACTTCAGGAAATGCAGTCCCAGTATCCTGACTTTGTGTGAACATTGTAGCCTAAGCCATGTACCCACAACCACAAAGGGAGTCAGTGGCAGGTCCCAAAGATGGACCTTGGGGTCCTGATTTGTGGTCACCTGCTTTAAGTGATAGGATGTTGGATTCTTGAAGCCAAACCAAAGCCTGGTGGAAGCCAGCACAGCTCTATTATTGCTGATCCCAGGTCCTTTGCTGTTGGGGCTGAGTGCTCAAAAAACAATGGCCAGAACCTCCCAGCACCCTAGTGAGAGAGTATTGCCATGCTCCCCCCTTGCAGAGATGGAGAACAGAGGAACAATAAGATTGAGTGACCTGCCCAGAGTCACACACAGTCTGTGGCAGATCAGAAAGCTTAATCCAGGTCCCCTTGGCAAGTGCCCTAATCCCAGTGCTCTGACCGATTAGACCCTCCATCCTCTCACTGGTGCTAGTGCAGTTAGGTTGGTTTATGCCAAATCTTCACTGATCTGTGTTGTACAGCAGTGGAGCTTTGCAGTCACGTTATGTTGGGAACGGGGCCATGTTTGGGGCTTGTGGAGGGACTCAGACTGGGAGGTAGGAAGGTCACTAGGGAGGGGCAGAAATCGTGCTGTCTTGGTGGAGGGCAAAGCTTTGACAGAAGCCCTTAGGCTTCTTCACAAATAGCCAAGGAAGGTGATGTCCTGGCTTATTAAAGGATTTGGAATAACCATTTGCTTTTGTCCTTTTCTCTTTTTCTCCTCTTTTCCATGATTCTCTGCCCCTCCTGGGTTCTCTAGGAAACATGTGGGCCCAGTCATGGTCTGCCATTTTTGATCTGGTGACACCTTTCCCTGGTGCCACCAAAGTGGATGCCACCCCAGCCATGAAAAGCCAGGTTAGTGAGCTTGCACTGTTTAATGCATTTTCCTTTCTAT
The DNA here is from genome assembly GCF_001723895.1 of Crocodylus porosus. Classification (NCBI taxonomy): domain Eukaryota; kingdom Metazoa; phylum Chordata; order Crocodylia; family Crocodylidae; genus Crocodylus; species Crocodylus porosus. The sequence continues at coordinate 3,567,075 of NW_017728943.1, read as the reverse complement.
AGGATGCCCACCACCCTTCTTCTTTAAACCAGCCCAGGACTCAGTGTGCTCTCTGCTCACTAGGCCCCACGCTTCTCACACTGACCCAAAAACAAACCAGAAATCAGTGGGACAGCCTTTTAAGCTATAGAGACAGGATCTTGCAGAGAAGTCGAGTTCTTCTACTAATTCATTCTAATAATCAGGCCATGTGGATCCTTCTAGGTCCAGCCTAGAGGTAGAACAGACTTTAATGGTCAGTGTTAGGCACAAGCTAGGAGCCCCTCGTGGTTCGTGTCACTTGCAGCTTCCTAGGCAGCTTCACAGATTGCAGTCTCAGGGAAGTCCCTGAGCCCACAATAGCTATCTTGCATTTTCTGCTCACCACCCACAGTCAGAATATACTCTTCCCTCACACCTTCCCCCCCAGGATAAGTCTGTGCACTGACATCCTCTTCCCCATCACCTCTGGTCACTATAAGAGCTCAGCCCCAGCTCTGCACCAAGCCTTTTCCAAAATGTATTCCCTTTGCTTACTCACTTCTGCCCTCCCCTTCACTCACTGTTCTGAGGGCGAGATCCTGCTCCCATACAATAGGAACTTTGCCCCAAGAGGATCAGGATCACAGCCTAAGCTCCAGAGTCAAGAAGTGGAGCTGTGATACCAGCTCCGGCTTCCTGCCATTCATGGGATTGCCAAAGCCCTTGTGTTTTCTCCCACTCTCATGCATGGTCTTCACTGTCTGTGCAGAACTGGACCCCCAAGAGGATGTTTCAGGAGTCAGACAATTTCTTCACCTCTCTGGGCTTGATCCCCATGCCCCAGGAATTCTGGAACAAGTCTATGATTGCGAAGCCATCGGATGGGCGGGAAGTGGTGTGCCATGCCTCAGCCTGGGACTTCTACAACCGCAAGGACTTCAGGTGCCTCTGGGGAGCCAGGGAAAGGGCTGGGAGGTACCATGCCCTTCAGGAGAGTGGGAATTGAGCAAAGCAGAGGAATCTAGCTAGAGCCTTGGCCAAAAGGCCTGATGCTGTTGCAACTCCCATTCCCTGGAGGCTGGCACCAGTGCCCACAATACTGCACTCAATTTGGCATTGTTGCTAGTACCCAGGTGGCTGTCATACTGGTTTGTGACTAGCTAGGTCCCATCAAGCATCAGTGGAACTCCTGGGCGTGCCCAGAAGACTCCCAGCAGCTCCTTGACCTGCAGGCTCTTTGCCTACTGCTGTCTGGCACATACCTGAAGCTTTGCCTGTTTGCCAAATCCAGCATCAGGGCCGGGTTTGCCCTCCCTGCCCAGAGATGGAGCAGGGTAAGGAGCAGTGTCATAGCCTTGGTCCAGGGCAGCAGGCAGGTGCAGCTCATCACTGCCTGCAAAAGGATCTGAGCAGAGCACCAGAAGAGCCAGAGAGAAACTGTGCACTGCAGCACAGGGCTGTCAGCCCAGCATGTCTGCAGGACCATAGAGGAACTTTGCTTCAGCCCCTGGGACAGGGATACTGATGTGGGGAATGACTCATTGTGTGAGTACATGTGAGTGAGAAAGAGTCTAGGTATAGCACCCCTTCTCCACCCCCATATCTTCTATCTCTCTCTGTCTGTCCTCACCCTTGTCTCATGCTAGCTGTTGACCTCTGTGTTCTAGGATTAAGCAGTGTACGGTGGTGAACATGGATGACCTGATCACTGTGCACCATGAGATGGGCCACGTCCAGTACTTCCTGCAGTACAAGGACCAGCCCATATCTTTCCGTGATGGAGCCAACCCTGGCTTCCATGAGGCCATTGGGGATGTCATGGCCCTGTCAGTCTCCACCCCTAAGCACCTGCACAGCATCAACCTTCTTCCTCAGGTTGAGGATAATATGGGTGAGTTCAGCCAAGCCCATGACCACTCCATAGGTCTCCCTTGGACTCAGCAAGCTAAGGCAGTCATGGGAGTCAGGGCAATGCTGGAAGTCATGGGAGACAAACTGTCTACTTGGAATGGGCTGCCTCACATCCTCCACATACCCTTGCCAGACAATGAAGCAGCTCAGTAACATGGAGGTATCTGGTCATCTCCCCTCCAGGATGGGGCGAGTGGGATGTTCAGGCAGGAAGATTACAACCAGGAGGTACAGGCATACCTGTACTCTTGGCTGCTTCCTCGCTCTGAACCTTTGATATTCATCAGAGACTGAAGGAGTGTATGGACTGCCCTGGTTCTGAGAACAAAGCTGGGGGGAGGTGTCAGGGACACAGTGTGTTACACTGTGTTGCAGCAGTGCTGGGTCACTGATGGCAATGTCTTGCAGGACCCCTCCTAAGTTCTCCACAGATCTATGCAGTGGCATTGCTACCAGGCCGTTGACTGGGATGAGTACTGCCTTAACAACTTCCCATCCTCTCTCCCACTCCACAGAGAGTGACATCAATTACCTGATGAGCATGGCCTTGGACAAGATTGCCTTTGTGCCTTTTGGCTACCTTATGGACCAGTGGAGGTGGAAGGTGTTTGACGGGCGGATAAAGGAAGATGAATATAACCAACAGTGGTGGAACCTCAGGTCCTCCTTGGGCTTCATCAGCTGGAGGGGTTGCAGAAAACTGAACTCCTGGACAGCACATAGCTATTCTTGTCTGGGGGCAGGGACTTCACTCTAAGCCATGGCCATGCCCTGGCCTGGATAAACCCTCCCCATATATGTGAATGGTCCCTCCTTCCAGTGGGATATGATAGTGCATGACACTCCTTCCCATTTCTTGCTGCAGGCCCACAGCCCTGTACTCTACCTGATCAGCCTCCAGGAGACTGACTAAATCTCCACCTGCTGCCAGGCCACTTCATCCCACCCCTTACTGACACTGGTCTGTTCTAGCTGCTGCCCTCTCCAGTCCTCCTGCCCCAAATGCCCCCTATCCCAGTTACACTAAGCTTCTTGCTTCCTTTTTCTTTCTGAACAGAGGTTCCTAAGCCTCACTCTTCTCTTTGTCCTCTGCAGGTTGAAATACCAGGGCTTGTGCCCACCTGTGCCCAGGTCAGAAGCTGATTTTGATCCTGGTGCCAAGTTCCACATCCCTGCCAATGTGCCGTATGTCAGGTAAAGTATCGTGCAAGTCAGCACCCCGTCCTCCACACTGAGCCAAGTGAGAGTGTGTTAAGTCAATCTGTAGGTAGCCCAGAACCTGAGAGGGGTGGGGAACAGTGGCCAAGGAAAGGGGCTGACAGTGTGGGACAGGCCTAGGAAGTGTGTATGCACCTCCAGTTTGTGGACCAGACATGGGCTTATTGATCCTCACCTAATGGGGATGCACCAGGCCTCTGGGCTGAAGTTTCCCCACAGTCAAGTCATAAAAACTATGGGCACCAGAAATGTTCATGCTTAAATGTCACCCTAATGGATAACAATCCCCCTGAGCTGCAGGATCATGGGCAACCTATAAACTTCTGTGGGGAAGGGGGACACTACAGAGCAATTATAGCAAGTCATATGCTGGCACAAACTGTTTGCAAAGAGAGCACCGTGTGGAGATGATGGGCCTTAGGTGTGTCCAGTAATAAATATTGGATCCCTTGCATCACTTAAGTCATGGTCCTGAGCAGGGCCAACAGGACAACCAACCTTGGTGCTGACACCTGGGGAATTTGCAGAGCAGAAAGTGTGAACCGCTAGGATGCCTCCTCCACACCAAGGGGGTGGGAAAACTCATAGCCCCTGAAGATCAGGCTCAGAAATGGACATGCAGCACTCAGAACTTACCCTATGCAGGTCTGGCTGTAGGGGGGCTCCTCTCTGCTCGCAGATACTTCTTGGATGAGTGACTCATGGAAAGTCTGGTGCTGCAGTGTTGAGTGTTCAGGGCTGTATTAACAGCATTGCCAGCGCTCAGTTATTGATGATGTGCGCCCTGTAAGGCTGCAGGTCACAATGTGACACTTTGGGCCAGGCCTAGCTATGTTCCTTACATTGCTGGGCATTCAGCTCCTTCTGTGGCTTCTGCTGGACTGCAGCTCTGCATGTGTCTGCGCACATCCATGTAGCCACACTCTCTGGCCCAGCTGAAGACTTATGTGGATGTGGACGTCTGCTCCCCTGGCAACTCAGAGCAAATTGCACATCTGTGAACAGGCTATTGCTCCACCTGACCTGGAAACAGCAGAGGTGGCCTGTCTATGCAGCCCAGTCCCACTTACTTCCCTCTAATGCATTTGCAGGTACTTTGTCAGCTTTGTGATTCAGTTCCAGTTCCACCAAGCCCTCTGCAAAGCAGCTGGACACACTGGCCCCTTGTACAAGTGTGACATCTACAAGTCCAAGGAGGCAGGGACCCTCCTGGGGTGAGTATGCCAGCAGGGAGAAATGTGGGTCACTTCCAATGAGAGGCCACTTCCCAAGGGGTCTCCAGCCATTTTAGCTCCATAATCCAGCTTTCACAACTCTTTGCTAACCCCTGAGAGCTTTGCACTTGTATGATGGGATGGTAGGCAACTGAGGAGCCAGATGATTAGGTTCTGTTCCCAGATCCCCCAGTGACTGCCTGGGAAAGTGACTGTGGTCAGGATTTTCAGACCTGTTCAAGCACCTGACTCCAATGGATTTCAGCAGGAGCTGAAAGCCTGCACACCTTGGAGGGGTTGGGCTTTCTGCAGCCTAGCCCTGAGCAGGTGCAGTGTTAAATGTTGATCATGTGCTATGAGAGTCAAGTGCTGCTCCTGGCAGGCAATGAACTGCCCTGAGCTCCTGCCCACCCCTACCCCAGCTACTGACATGGGGAGCCTTAATGTGGCCACTGGAGCTTGAGTGGCTTTGGGCACCACTGCTTAGATTCTGTCCTTCACCTGGTCCTCCTTCCCTGCCACGTGGCGGAGTTGAGGTGGAGGAGAGAGGGTCTCACAAGTGCCTCGGGGAAGGGCAGGAGCTGCCTGCCCACCGTGAGTTAGTGCCAGTTGCTGTCACAGAGGAGGCAGCCCTGTCTGCACACGTGGGGCAGCTGGGTCGCAACACTGAAAGCTGCCACTAGATGGGAAGTTGGCTTCTGCAAGCACTCAGGCTCCTGTTTAACGAGGTACCCCAAATTCCCTTTTTGTTGGTATCTAGATCTGCCTGTGGGGGCTGAGGGATGAGAAGGACTAAGGGGGCTTTCCCTGAGTTATAGCTCCATGTTCACACCACCTGAAGCCTGTTAGCCAGCCTGCCTACCAGGGAATCAGCACCTACACCACACTTTCCAGGGAATCAGCTGGTGCCCCAGACCAAACCCCACATCTGCCCGCCTGCACCCAGCCTTCATCCCCCTGCAGTAGGCTTTTCCTGTGTGTCATCATGGTACCCTCTGGAGGAGGCCTTTGGCACAGCCCAGCACTGAACAGTAGGGGCCAGAGTAGACTCCAAGGGCCACTAGCAAGTGCGAGTACCTCTGGGCAGAGCCTGCTGCCGCGGGGCCTGATGAAGCTGCTTCTGCTTCCACAGGAATGCCCTGAAGCTGGGCTTTAGCAAACCCTGGCCAGAGGCCATGCAGCTTATCACCGGGCAGCCCAACATGTCTGCAGATGCCCTGATGATGTATTTCGAGCCGCTGATGACCTGGCTGGTGGATGTGAACAAGAAGAATGGGGACATTCTGGGCTGGTCTGATTATGACTGGACGCCATATGCAGGTACTCCCAGCCCCAGTGAGAGGACTGAGCACCTCTCTCCCATCGGACACAGGGAGCGGGGGTCACATCTGAGGGGCTCAGTCTTGTGGGCAAATCCACTGCCTCAAACTGAATGGGCTGCCACTGTTCTGTCTCCTTCCTTGGGGAGCAGAGAGTATGGGAGAAGCTGGTGCTGCCACTCCTTGTGTGCATTGCTTTCTCCTAAGCTGTCTTTACAACACCCACCCATAGCCAGAGCTGATGCCCTGAGAGCCATCAAGTCCAAAGGCGGGTGGGAATTAAGCCCTGGAGCCCCTAGAAGTGGCATCACCTCCTTAGATTAGGTCAGGGTATAGGGGTGGGGTTTCTGCAAGGGGCATCCTGGGCCAGTGCAGCTGACTCTTTTCTCCATCCAGTAACCCACTCCCACTTCCGTCTCAATCCTTCTCCAGGGTTTGAAGAGGGTGGGAAGGGGAATCCATGCATCCCCATCAGGACAGCAACAGGCCAGAGCAGAAGTGCCTGCACCTATGGACCTAGGTGGCCAGGAGCATGCTTGCATTACCAGCTCATAGCACTGCAGGCTGCCTCACTTGGCTCTGGAGGGGATAATGTATTGCAAAGGCTCCTCCTGTACAGGAAGACATGTTCCTGGCAAACCCCTTAGCTACATATTTCCCAATCCTTCAGAGGCTTGTTTTAAAACATTCATTGCTCAGGTGCCCAAGCTATGTGAGGGACCCAGCTGTCTGTCCTGTCTTGGGGCATGTATCTGCTGTATCGCTCCATTCCCCAGTCAAGCACCCCCTGTGTATGACTGCCAACTCCATTTGCCCAAGGCAGGTCTGACCACCGCACATGGATATACCTGCCAGTCAAATGACTTCAAAAGCCCATTTCCTTCTTCCTCCTCCCTTAGCTCGAACAGACTCGACAATCAATTTTCTGGGGATGTCTCTGGATCGCAATCAAGCCACTGCTGGCCAGTGGGTCCTGCTTGTTCTGGGACTGGTCCTGCTTCTGTCCACCATTGTCCTTGGAGTCAAATGCTACTCTGCAAGGCGGAGGGCTTACAAATCCAGCTCAGAAATGGAACTGAAATAAGTGATTCACCTTCCCATTTCACTGCTGTGTGTGCCAGGTGCATGTGTGTCTGTACACATGCATGAGTACTAACGTGTGTATGTGTGCAAAGGACATGTGTGTGCAGTGTGTACACATTAGCCTGCAGCCTCTATGTGTGTGCACACACACAAGGGCCTGGAGCGTGCATGCAAAGTTCATATGGGTACCTGTGTGAGCCTACTGTGTATGTGTATGGCCTATGCACTTACATGAGCCTTACATATATGAGTGTGTGTGTATGTATGTGTGTGTGTGTGCTTGAGAGAGAGAAAGAGAGAAAGAAAGAGTTCTGCATTATGCAAAGTGTGTGTGTGTGTGTGTGTGTGTGTGTGTGCGCACATGTGCCCACACATGATCCTGGTTCAGGTGGAACATGTTCACTTGCCTCATGGGCAGCTGAGGCAAGAGTGCCAACAGGTGCATAGGACTTTTTCTTCCAATCAGGTCAAAACTCTTTGACTATGCAAGAGCCAAGTGAAAGGTAATTATTTATTCATAAATGTCTGGAGTCCAGGAGGAAAATTTACTTGAGATGACAAGCGGGGTCATGGGGCTTCAGCTCAACCTCCAGCTGATTGGCCAGTCCTAATCAATGTTGCATCAGTGAATTCCCTAATAATCCTAAAGGTGTTTGGGCCGGGGAGGGGGCTCAGACAGGATCCCAGGTGCCACCTCTGCAGCCCTGATGGTGGGGACCCAGAGGCCCATGCTGGCAGTGGGGTGTGTTCAATGCAAAGGGAGCTGTTTGCTTCCTGACAGTTTTTCTCCTCCCAGCACAGCCACTGCTGACTGTTTGCTTGTATGGAAGAAAATAAAAAGTGTCATGTTTTCTCCCAGGGCCCTGTAGTTGTTATTGCTGGAGGGAAGCATGGGAGCAAGTTGGGGTGCGTAGTGGCCACAGAGGTGATTACAAAAAGTTGCACATAATGCAATAAAAACAAGTGTCCAGCTCACCACACCCCTGCGCCATACCCACAACTGTCATCTGGGACCTCCCATCTCAAGCCTTCCCTCTCATCCCTTCTATTCATGCCCCCACCCACAGAGTAGACTTCCCCGCTTCAACAATGCATTGAAGTCTGTGTCTAACTTTAACTCCCAAGTCAATGGATTGATTACTCGCATGCCTCAAGTAAAGCTGGCAGGTCCAAGGCAGCAGGCTAGCCAAAGTGCCACAAGCTGACCTTAATTACCTGACTCCACCTGTTTGCCAGGAGCCTGATTTACCCCCACCTGGCCCCAGTTACCTGATGGGTGTGTCTGCCTACTTTGAGCAGCCACCCTTTCAGTGCCTAGCAAGTTGCTCAACAGAACAGGTACTTTCTTATCTAGCCTGGGGCTGCTGACTTCCTGTTTCTGATTTCCTTGGTTGGTTCCTTGTGCCCTGGGTCCTGTTTCCTGACTTCATCTGGGTGCCTGCCTGCCTGTTCCTGGATCCAGACTGCACTCCAGTGCACCCAGGCTGCCTAGCCAGCTTCTTGACTCCCTCTGGTTCATGTTCCATGTCCTTCAAGCTCCTGGTTTGTGGCTTAGCTAGGTGATCACATCCATCCTGATCCCATACAGTTGTAATTGCTTTCTCCAGACCCCCTGGCTAGTGATGCAGGGCTGGATCCCTGCCCCTGTTTCTAACACCCACTCCTTTGCCTATGGTTTTACCCAGGGGGGCCAGTTATGTCCCAGTCCCTTACAGACTTTGGCCTCATGACTCACTTGCTGCGAATCCCCTGACTCGCAATTCTAGTCTAGACCTTTGCTTCCCTGACCTTGCCTATTCCTGATTCCCTGGACTGGGACCTCTTAGACTCAAGCCCTGGTTGCTTGCACCCATTCATGCCCCTGGCAAAAGCATATGCTCATGTGCTGTGCTGAACTGGGGTTGTGTTCTTTCTCACTTCCATCCCAAAATTTCCTTTTGGGTCTTCAGCGTGGGTTGGTTGTGCTGGCTCAGGCTACCTTGCCTGCCAGCCAGTGTGAAAGGGTGTGGTCTTGCAAACAGCTCCTTCCATGAACACGCTCTCCTTTCATTCTTCACGCTGAAATGCTGGAGTAGTTGGGCACAACCCCACTTGTGGCAGGAACTCTGTTCCACTGTCTGTAATTAAGGCCAAAAGAGTTATACTGAGCCCAGCCAGCCCAGCAGCCCATCCCCAGTGCCTGCAAGCAGTGGATGCTTTAGAGGAAATGTGCAAGAAGTAGGGAGGGTATAGAGTGGCCCCTCCCCTGTCAGACCCCTCCATCACCAGTACCTAAAAAATTCCATAAGTTAACACCACACACCCTCCACCCCCTAATTTGAAAAAAGCCTAGATGGCTTGGAGCAGGAAAACTTAGCCTGGAGTCATCCATGATAAGTCATTGTGAAGTGATATGGTGCTTCACAGAACATGGGAGAGATGTGGGGGCTGCCCCCTGCCAGCTGTACACTGCATTTGGGAGTGTCCCCCATGTCCCTATGCCAGGGATTACAATTGGCCAGCACTCTGTGTGCCCTCTGCACAGGTGTGAAGGAGTCTTTGCAGTCCCGTTCACTACACCCTCGTGATGCCATTTACATGAGTACAAGGCAGGTGTGGAGGGTGCTTGTCTCCATACACCCACCAGGAACTAATATCACCAATCCCATTAAGGGCAGGGCAAGAGCATGTGGGGCCTCTTGCTCCTTCCCTCTAAGGGCCCAGGCCAGTCCAGAAGGTGTGAAAGGGAGCTGGGCTCTCAAGGAGAAGGCATGTCCATCATGATCTCTGAGACACTGCAAGGCAGAAGTGCAGTGCTCCCTGCGCCACCATATTCAGCTGCAGCCGGGGACTGAGCCAGCTGAGCAGACTTTCTGTCCTGCAGGAATTTCCTTGGGTTCTGAATCAGAATGAAAAGACAATGTTTCCCAGGAAATGGGAAGTCCAAACATCTTCA
>NW_017728943.1:3537342-3557334 GCF_001723895.1 Crocodylus porosus | reverse complement strand
AGTTGTTATTGCTGGAGGGAAGCATGGGAGCAAGTTGGGGTGCGTAGTGGCCACAGAGGTGATTACAAAAAGTTGCACATAATGCAATAAAAACAAGTGTCCAGCTCACCACACCCCTGCGCCATACCCACAACTGTCATCTGGGACCTCCCATCTCAAGCCTTCCCTCTCATCCCTTCTATTCATGCCCCCACCCACAGAGTAGACTTCCCCGCTTCAACAATGCATTGAAGTCTGTGTCTAACTTTAACTCCCAAGTCAATGGATTGATTACTCGCATGCCTCAAGTAAAGCTGGCAGGTCCAAGGCAGCAGGCTAGCCAAAGTGCCACAAGCTGACCTTAATTACCTGACTCCACCTGTTTGCCAGGAGCCTGATTTACCCCCACCTGGCCCCAGTTACCTGATGGGTGTGTCTGCCTACTTTGAGCAGCCACCCTTTCAGTGCCTAGCAAGTTGCTCAACAGAACAGGTACTTTCTTATCTAGCCTGGGGCTGCTGACTTCCTGTTTCTGATTTCCTTGGTTGGTTCCTTGTGCCCTGGGTCCTGTTTCCTGACTTCATCTGGGTGCCTGCCTGCCTGTTCCTGGATCCAGACTGCACTCCAGTGCACCCAGGCTGCCTAGCCAGCTTCTTGACTCCCTCTGGTTCATGTTCCATGTCCTTCAAGCTCCTGGTTTGTGGCTTAGCTAGGTGATCACATCCATCCTGATCCCATACAGTTGTAATTGCTTTCTCCAGACCCCCTGGCTAGTGATGCAGGGCTGGATCCCTGCCCCTGTTTCTAACACCCACTCCTTTGCCTATGGTTTTACCCAGGGGGGCCAGTTATGTCCCAGTCCCTTACAGACTTTGGCCTCATGACTCACTTGCTGCGAATCCCCTGACTCGCAATTCTAGTCTAGACCTTTGCTTCCCTGACCTTGCCTATTCCTGATTCCCTGGACTGGGACCTCTTAGACTCAAGCCCTGGTTGCTTGCACCCATTCATGCCCCTGGCAAAAGCATATGCTCATGTGCTGTGCTGAACTGGGGTTGTGTTCTTTCTCACTTCCATCCCAAAATTTCCTTTTGGGTCTTCAGCGTGGGTTGGTTGTGCTGGCTCAGGCTACCTTGCCTGCCAGCCAGTGTGAAAGGGTGTGGTCTTGCAAACAGCTCCTTCCATGAACACGCTCTCCTTTCATTCTTCACGCTGAAATGCTGGAGTAGTTGGGCACAACCCCACTTGTGGCAGGAACTCTGTTCCACTGTCTGTAATTAAGGCCAAAAGAGTTATACTGAGCCCAGCCAGCCCAGCAGCCCATCCCCAGTGCCTGCAAGCAGTGGATGCTTTAGAGGAAATGTGCAAGAAGTAGGGAGGGTATAGAGTGGCCCCTCCCCTGTCAGACCCCTCCATCACCAGTACCTAAAAAATTCCATAAGTTAACACCACACACCCTCCACCCCCTAATTTGAAAAAAGCCTAGATGGCTTGGAGCAGGAAAACTTAGCCTGGAGTCATCCATGATAAGTCATTGTGAAGTGATATGGTGCTTCACAGAACATGGGAGAGATGTGGGGGCTGCCCCCTGCCAGCTGTACACTGCATTTGGGAGTGTCCCCCATGTCCCTATGCCAGGGATTACAATTGGCCAGCACTCTGTGTGCCCTCTGCACAGGTGTGAAGGAGTCTTTGCAGTCCCGTTCACTACACCCTCGTGATGCCATTTACATGAGTACAAGGCAGGTGTGGAGGGTGCTTGTCTCCATACACCCACCAGGAACTAATATCACCAATCCCATTAAGGGCAGGGCAAGAGCATGTGGGGCCTCTTGCTCCTTCCCTCTAAGGGCCCAGGCCAGTCCAGAAGGTGTGAAAGGGAGCTGGGCTCTCAAGGAGAAGGCATGTCCATCATGATCTCTGAGACACTGCAAGGCAGAAGTGCAGTGCTCCCTGCGCCACCATATTCAGCTGCAGCCGGGGACTGAGCCAGCTGAGCAGACTTTCTGTCCTGCAGGAATTTCCTTGGGTTCTGAATCAGAATGAAAAGACAATGTTTCCCAGGAAATGGGAAGTCCAAACATCTTCAGTTCAGTGCCACTGTGCCAGTGAACTGTCAGTTCCTCTCCAGCCATATTAAGCAACCCTAATATGGACTATTTGACATCCCAGATGGACAAAACATAATGGACAGCTCATGGTCAACGCTAGAAAGCAGAAGGGGACCGAACCCAAGAGAGGAGGTCAAAGGGTGAGGTCTTCACTGCAGTGAAACAGGAGGCTTGGCTGTTAAGGGAATGAAAAGGTTGTCTTGGCTTTTTCTGATGCTTCCTGGGTGAAAATGCTAGTGAAGCTGAAGTGCTGGTTATGGCAAAGCAGCATATCCTGAAGAGTGCTGCTCTGCCAGCGTTCTGGGCCACGTGCCAATGGTGAACATCTGATGGGCATGGGCACATCCCACATCTGTGCTGGGGGTGTCCACTGAACCTCATGGGCCCTTCCAGCCTTAGGACCCTACTGGTCTAATGAAGCCACCAAGAAACTCCAGGGCAGGGTAGAGGTATGAGGTGGGGCTGGCAGGGTTTGGTGGTCAGGTCAGCGGATTGGTACCCTGTGCTCTGCTTCAGGTTTGCAGCAACCCACATGCCATACGTTTATGTAAGCATGGGGAGGGCTTTAGAGTCAGCAATCAGTTCCAGGCCCCCTGATCTTTCCTTCCTCCAACCACTGATTATCTTTGGATCAGCCAAGCTGGGGCTTTTCTCCCTGCCTTTCTTCTGTTTCTGTAAATAAGACTGGTATTTGTTCTGCAGTGATTAGGTGCAAAATTAATCCCAGGCCAGGGATTATTGCAGCCTTAAAGAGCCAAGATTTTCAACAGCCCCCAGTGTTAGAGGGAGAGCAGAGGGAGGCTAGGACCAGGAAATGGAATAACAACCTCACACCCTTCCAATGCATCTTCCCTCTGGAGATCTCCAAGCACTGCTCAGACAGGGAAACGGCCAGTCTGTGGCTGAACCAGGAATCCTTTTCCTTTCCTCTCTGCCAAGCACAGGGAACACTGTTTGCATACATGGGGCTGCCAGTCATAGGAGACCAACTGTTTTCACAGTGCAAAGAATCACCCTCCACCGCCTCAGAACACAGCACGGGGCAGTCTCCATTTCCCCGTCAGCTGTTCACCAGTTTAAAGGGAAGGGCTCAGACCTTTAGTACCATAATTGTTTGCTTCCCATAACTGGAGCCTTTACAGTTTCCCCTTCTCAGCAGATGCGGCATTATTGGCATCTTGGGTAGCTCACACAATCTCAGGCATTATCCTGTGTTGCCCCATGAAGGGGCCCACGCCACCCTCTGCACTGGGCATGCCACACTCCTCCAGGACTGGTTGGTCAGCTCTTAATCCTGACGGCTGGGACTCTGAAATGCCTGGAAACCCTGAGGATTAAGTGAACAATTATTTTCAGGAATCTGTTGATTAACAGCACCACGAAGAGCCGAGTAGCCCGACTGCCACCATATGGCCCTTTTAATGCACAAATGATGGTTGCAGCAAAGCGGTGCCCTTAGGTTGTATCACAAAGCAGCATCGCAGTACAACCTTCCAGGGCAGAGGAAGTGCCTGAAGTGCAGCCCATGACAGGCTGTGACACACGAGTTGTTCACCAAGTCATGTGATAGTGCAGACCATGCAAAAGCGTAGGCATTGCAACTCCTTGTGACAGCTCTGCAGCAGGCAGGCAGGATACAAATGTGGTCTGGATCACACAGGCTGCTCATAGCCACATTTTTCATAGAAGTTCCAGCTGAAGGGAAGCCAGGCTCTGGGGGAAGGGAGATGGAGGAGAAATATTGTTAAAGCCATCTCTGACCAATGGAGTGTAGAGCCTCTCTCTCTACCCAAGCACAGAGGAACTTTCCTATTCGTGTCTGTTACCAAACCAGCGGAGCTCAGGGTGTCTGTCTCTGCACCACCTCAGCCTGGGGAAATGAGATGGCAAATCACGGGTCAGGAGTGGGCAGGGGAGAGACTGCGCTGGGCACCCTGCCCCAGTCACACTATTGTGCCCACCAGCCTGGTTCCCCCATGAAATCCACGGCCATAAGGGGCACCAGCCCAGCTGCCCAGGCAGAAGGGAGGAGGCAGCCTTGATCTGCACAGGCCAGCTCTGTTAGCAGCTGCCACCTGGGCTGACTCTGTCCTTGGGACTCTGCAAACTGCTCGCTTGTGAGGGGGCTTTGAAAAGGAAGGGTGTAGCTCCTGCAGTGTGAAGGCAGAGTGTGCTTATAGCACAGCCCAGAGATCAATGAAAATGCAGTGTCTGGGGCAAGGCTGACGCATGCCCATTATGGACTTCTGGGTCTGTCTCACCTCTTCTCGGCAGCAGAGGGTGCCATTCTCCCTTTCCCTGTATCCGCTGAGGTCTTATCCCTCTGGGGGGAGAAACTGGTATTTGCAGGTAGTGTTCAAGAAAGCAAAAGTTAGAAAGACAGCGCCTCAATGTACCCGATGTTGCCTCACAAGATCAGGGAGCACTGAGTGACACCCAGAGTCCAAGGATAGTGCTCTGGCTTTGAAAGGGCTCCATGTACAAGGGGACCATGAAAGAGCTGCCAGGATGCCACCCTGCCAGCCTGTTTCCACAGGGATGGTTGGCAATGGGGCGATGTCAAGGACACGTCCTGGGGAGGTGGTGCAGGCTGCAGGACAGTATCTCAGGCACCTCTGGCCCTGGCTCCATGTGAAGGGGGAAGTGTTTGCCCCACTCCACTCCAGTAAGGTGTGATGAACCCTCCCAGGCAAAGCCCAACTGCTTTGGCCTCTGCACCTTTCTGATGGTGCAGGAGAGGATGAAGATTTATCCTCCACCCCAAAGCCCTGCACCCTGTGCCAAAGCCCCTGGGCTCTGCACCAGTGTAATGCAGCTGCCAGTCCCAAGCATTGGTACTGCATAATTCCTTCCCTCAGCCTTGGAGCAGCTACTCCTAAACCAGCAGGTTAGCAACAGTCCAGCCTGCTTTTTTTCCCCAGGCCAAGGATGTTCTATTCTTGGGCTGCATTGAGAGCCCCGGCCCCTTTGCCAAAGCAGAGCTGGGGCGGGGGGTGCAGGGATAGCAGGCGGGGATGTACAGCCTGCATTCCTCACATTCTCTCACCCCACAGGGACAAGGAGCTCATGGAAAAATGCCGCTGGCATGGCCAGAAACAGCAGCTCTTCAGGATGAGTCACACAAGAGGGGAGAGGCACCCAGGGGGGCAAATGCTTCACAGCTGCTCTCAGCAGAGATAGGGAGTTGGTTTTGCTAAATCAGAGGCTGTTTCACAATTCAGAACAGCTGGAAGACTGTGCTGCAGCCAAGTTCAGGTGTGCTCACTTCCCACATGGCCCGAGACTGGATGTGGGAGTGAGGACTGAGCCTCGGACTGGGGGCATTCACTGGGGCCTTTTCAGTCCCTTTATGCCCCAGGGCCAGGTACAGGAGCTTCTCTAGAACATAGTGCTGAATGGCTGTGCTCAACAGAAAAGAGAAGGACAGTCAGGCCCTACAGATGGGGTCAGATGTATGTGCTAAGTTGTGGGACTCAGCCTTAGCTTCCCTGCAAAAGGACACACCATGGGGGGTGGGGGGGACACCTGGGATTGGAAACTCATAATGTGCAGATGGAAGAGGGGATGTGGGCATCCCTGCTCTTTCAGACAGGGCACGGGAGCCATAGGTGTAACTGTGTGGTCATTAGATGTCTCCACTTTTCTCTCCCAGCTTCCTGCCCTGCCTTTGTCCACAGTCTTCAGGTATACAGGGTCTTAAAGGGCTGGCATGAAGGCCCAGTTCCTAGGCTAGTTTGCAGGCCCCACTTTTTGAGAGGAGTGCCTTTCTGCTTGGTGTGAGGAAGCAGGGGGAAAAAAGGAACCCTTTGAGGCCAATGAGCAATAAACAGGCCAGCTTTTAAGTGGCTTTGCTAGATAAGGTATGCTTGGAAGAAAAGCAGTAAGAGAGAAGGCAGATTAAGAGGCGCACGGAAATGCCTGGAGGTCATTGCAATGCCAGAGCCATTGCCATTGCCTCTGCTTGCACCTGTGAGGTTTCTGTCCAGGCAGGACTGCTCGCTGGCAAGGCTTCCACCCAGGTCCTGGTTTGGCACTGTGGGAATTGTGGCTTGCAGGTTCCTTTCAGTGATGGCCAGGCTGGGGAGTGCCTGCGGTGTGAGCGGTGTCTCCTGGTGGTGTCCCTCAGGAAACAGGCAAGAGAACTACAGGAGGAGGTGGCGAGGCTCTGAAGCAACCTCTGTCATGAGTTTATTGATTCGATGCTGGAAGAAACCTCCAGGACTCTGGAGGAAGAACTGCCAGAGGCAGCACTAGAGAAGAGAGACGACATGGACACCCAAGAGGGTGGAAGCTGGAGACATGTGACTTCTGGCAGCAAGCAGAACTCTTCACCTCCACCTGCTATCTTTCATCTGAAGAACAGCCATGCAGCCCTAGCAGCAAAGAAGGAGGAGCACTTTCCATTGGTGGAGGAAGACAGGCCACGCCTCATATTGTTCATCCATGTGGGTACCAATGATATTGCTAGGAGAGACTCCGAGCATATCAAAAGTGACTACAGGGCTGCAAGGGTGATGGGGTCTGAGGTTTAGGTTGTGTTCTTGTTGATCCTTTCAGTCAAGGAAAAAGGCCCAGGAGGAGGCAATAGGGGAGGTGCTCTCATACTTCCTGAGAAATCAGGGCAATCAACTAGTTACCTAGGGTGCCTGTACATGAATGCATGGAGCCTGGGAACCAAGCAGGAAGAACTGGAAGTCCTCGCACAGTCAAGGAACTATGACATGACTGGAATAACAGAGACTTGTTGGGATAGCTCACATGACTGAAGCACTGTCATGGATGGTACAAACTGTTCAGGAAGGAGAGGCAGGGGAGAAGAGGAGAAGGAGTTGCACTTTATGTAAAAGAGCTGTATCATTGTTCAGAGCTCCAGTATGAAACTGGAGATTAACCTAGAGACTTTTGACAGGCCTGAGTCAGAGAAGACAGCAACAAGGGTGATGTCATGGTGAGAGTCTGCTATAGACCACCAAATCAGGAGGAAGTGCTGAATGAGGCTTTCTTCAAACAGCTAGCAGAAGTTTCCCCATCACACTCCCTGGTTCTCATGGCAGACTTCAATCACCCTGACATCTTCTGGGGGGGCAACACAGCAGTGCACAGGCAATTTTTGGAGAATGTTGGGGGCAACATTCTGGTGCAAGTGATGGAGTGGCCAACTAGGGGCCATGGTCTTCTTGACCTGCTGCTCACAAATAGGAAATAATTGGTGGGGAATGTAGTAGTGGATGGCAACCTGGACAGCAGTGACTATGAGACAATTAAGTTCAGGATCCTGAGTAAAGGAAGGATGGAGAGCAGCAGAGTAAGGACCCTGGAATTCAGAAGAGCAGGCTTCGACTCAGAGAACTCATGGACAGGAGACCAGCTTGGCTTAGCAGGAAATTCTTCAGTAAACCAAATCACAAAAATGAATCTTATAAGAAGTGGAAACTTGGACAAATAACTAGAGAAGAATATAAAAGCATTGCTCAGGCTTGCAGAGATGAAGTTGGAAAGGCCAAAGCACAACTGGAGTTGCAGCCTGCAAGGGATATAAAGGGTAACAAGAAGGGTTTCTACAAGCGTGTCAGTAGCAAAAGAAGGATCAGGGAAAGTGTGGGTCCTGTACTGAATGAGGGAGGCAACCTTGTGACAGAGGATGCAGAAAAGGCTGAAGTACTCAGGGCCTATTTCACCTCAGTCTTCACAGGCAAGGTCAGCTCCCAGACTACTGCACCGGACAGAACAGTTTGGTGAAAGGTGAGCAGCCAACAGTGGCAAAAGAAAAGGTCAGAGACTATTTTAAAAAGCTGCACATATACAAGTCCATGGGGCTGGCATACTGGGCTGCATTGGTAGGTGTATTGGCAGTAGGTCCAGGGAACTGATTATTCCCTTCTATTCAGCACTGGTAAGGCCACTTCTGGAGTACCGTGTTCAGTTTTGGGCCCCCACTACAAAAAGGATGTGGACAAATTGGAGATAGTCCAGTGGAGGGCAACAAAAATGGTGAGGGGGCTGGGGCACCTGACATATGAGGACAGGCTGAGGGAACTAGACTTATTTAGTCTAGAAAAGAGAAGATGGAGAGGGGATTTCACAGCTGCCTTCAACTACCTGAAGGGGAGTTCAAAAAAGGACAAACTACACTGTTCTCAGCGGTGACAAATGACAGAATGAGCTATAGCAAGAGAAGTTTAGGTTAGATATTGGGAAGAATTTTCTCACTAGGGGGTTAGTAAAGCACTGGAACAAGTTATCCAGGGAGGTTGTAGAATCTCTGTCCTTGGAGGTTTAAAACCTGGCTAGGCAAAGCTTTGCCTGGGATGATCTAGTTGGGGCTGGTCCTGCTTTGAGAAGGGGGTTGGACTAAATGATCTCCCGAGGTCCCTTCCAACCCTCATTTTCTAGGATTCTGTGATTCTAAGGTCAGTGTGCACTAGCTTAGCCACAGAGGAACTGGAGACATGCTGGCAGGATGGGGGTGCTAAATGAGACACCCCGATTCCCTTGCACCAAGCACAGAGCTGTCTGCAGCTGTCAGACATTCTCTAGCCTGCCCATCTGGGAGGGCTGTCTCAGCCAAGCCCTGCTTTTGGGAAAAGCTCAACAGCAAAGTTGTGGTGACAGCTGAGAGGTGACCTCTCAAAGACACATAGCAGCTGCACCAGCAGAGGCCTCCCATTATAGCTCTTGCTGAGCTGGCTGTCGCAGTGGGTAGACCTCCCCCAGCCTTCAAGAAGTGATGGGGCATTAGTTTCTCAGACCAGGGAATCCCTGGAGGAGTCCTATTTACTGTAGCCCTAAGGAGTCTTTCATGTTGCTTCTCATCAGCAATTTTTCTGGTTGTAAGACCAGTTCCCAGCTATGGCATAGAGCAAACACAGGAGGCTGGATGCTGAGCCTAGGGACAGTCTGTGGTAGTGGAGCTGAGGACTTCTTAGGCCCCAATTACTATAAAATCCTACCCCCAGCAAAAGGAGATGAACAGCATGGGAAAGGGGGGGAACAGGGCAGTGATCCTGGTGGTATTCATTTCCAGCTGCCCTTACATTCACTTTCATGCAGTTGAATCTCAGGACGGCCAGCCAGAAGCTGTGGGAGGAGAGGGTTCTCTAGGAAGCACATAAGCCCTATCTGCATCAGGACATTTGCACTGTGATGGCCCTCTTAGCTCTGAGGGGAGCTCATGCCCTTCACACTCCTCAGGGTCCAGAGAGCACAGAGCTGGCCTCAAGACACTGGTGTTTTCCCTCCCCTAGTCCATTCCTCCTGTGTAGAGCAGACCTAGGTCATGGTGTCTCACTGCTGTGCACATGTAGCACTCCCAAGGTTCTCCTCACTGTTCAGATAGACAAGTGTGGTATTTTGTACTGGGACTTGGGCTGAACAATAAACAGAAGAAGTCATAGGCGATTGGTAGGCAGGGCATCGGGGGCGGGCAACATGCCTCGCCTGACAGAGCCATTCCTGCCACCGACACTGGTGGCAGCTTCTGCAGGTGCTTGCCAGCCTCATTCCCACCGCCAGCAGCTTCTGCAGGTGCTTGCTAGCCCTCTCCCTGCCACCAATGCTGCTGGCGGCTTCTGCGGGTACCAGCTCCATCCCCACCACTGACGCCAGCTTCTGCAGTGCTCTCCAGCTCCACCCCCACTGCCAATGCTGGCTTCTGTAGGTGCTCACCAGCTGCATCTGCACCACTGACACCAATCCCCACCACCAATGCTGCCACCAGCTTCTGCGGTTGCCCCCCCCAGACTCAGGAGGCACCAGTTGCCCTTGGAAGAAGTTGTCCCACTCTGTGAGAGAAGAGTTTTGAGGGGTTTTATGTTTAGACTGGGACAATGTATATTTATTTGTGCTGTGTGCGTGTATGTGTTTATATTTATACGCGTGTTCTTACGTATTTTGTATATTATGCGTGTGTGCCTGTGTGTGTGTGCTTGGTCTCTGATGAATGTGCATCAGTGTACAGTAAGTCCATGGTTTGTATTTGTATCTGATGCATGTATGTTTTGCATGATTTGTATGTGTATTTATCTGTATTGGTTGTGTATTTGAGCGCTTATATCTGATATACGAGTGTAGTTCCAACACAGTATTGAGAGTGCTTTGTGTTGCATGCATACACATGTCCCCTATATCCAAAATATACATGCAGTGCTTTTGACTAACATTTGGTGTTTTCTGTGGCGGAGCTGTGTGCCTACACGTCTTGTTACGCTTGTGTCTAATGCATGCATAGCTGTGTCCGAGTTTGTGCATGCTTTGGGAATTTGAGATATGGTGGTGTGTGTATATGTATGTGTAATATATGAATGTGTGCGCGTGTGTGTGGATGACTAATCAGTTGGTGCAAATCCCAAGTAACATTTTTACCAACAAATTAAATTTACCCTGGGGCAACTGAGCACAGAATCAGAACTGCCAGTCCTTCCTACAGAATAGCACATTTGGGAGTGCTGAAAACACTGGAATCTGCTCTGGATTCAAGAGCCATTAATCAGTTTAACACTCCTTCGCCTGGCGCTGTCAATTGCACTCCATCACAGAAGAACACATCACAAGACAGTTTAAAAAAAAGAAGCTCTTGTCTCTATAAGAGGTTTTGGAGTCACTTCCAACAAAGCTGTTCGCACAGGTAACCTTGAACTCCAGCACCATGAACTCCCATTTATATTTCATGAGAAGTTCCTGTTCTGCGTCCTTGTATGCAATGGAAAAAGAAAGAAAATTGGTTTAGACTGAAAAGCAATTCAGTCTGTGATGCCTGACAGCAACACTCCTCATGCCTCAGCAGAACAAATCATTGTTTTTCAATCAACCAAATATGCTCTCTGCACACCTCTGCCCCTACTGTCCTCTGGCAGGACCCTTCCCCAGGATGCACAATGACTGCTGGCCTCCAGGCATTAACTTAATATCAACATTAAACAACACCTCCACTAATCACATTTAACATACCAGAGCATTGTGTGAGATTTTTGCAGGAATGTTGCTAGAACAGGAGCCTGGGAGATTTCTGGCTTCTGCTCCAAGCCCTGTCACTGACTCACTGCCTGACCTTTTACCGTTAATGTCACCAGTCAGTGCCTCAGCTTCCCCAACTGTTAAATGAAGATAATGATGTTGCACAAGGATTGTAGGAAGCTCTATTCATTGCTGTTTGTAATGTGTTTTGAGATTGTGGCATGAAAGGGGCCAGAAGGTGCAAAGTATCTTTGCACTTGGTGCCTGTAGCAGGACCAGACCTCTGAGGCCAGCCATGGTACTCCCTAGCAGTCTTACTTGCCCTGCTTAATCTCCTCTGGCCCCTCAGGATATCACCCTGCTATCTTGCCTGCCATGCTATGATGGTAAAATTGGGGTGACTGCCCTCAAAGACCAATGTGAGCTTTCTAAACACAGTCCTTTACCCAGGGAGCTCCAACCCCCTCTAAAATGCTGTCCCTCTTGTGTAGGACTCCAACCACCTCTGGAATTAACTGTACCAGCCTACTGTCTTGGGCTGTCCTACACTGGGCCCTACCAGCCCCACTTATGGCCCTCCAGACCATAATCACCTTAAAGGCTTTAATTATGTCCCTTTAAATGTGCAGTCCCTGAAACAATTTCCCATGTATGAATACATAGCTGCCTGAAAAAAGTGACAAGATTGATGACACATGCTCACCACGTCCACTGATCAAGCTGGACAGCACTAGTGTGTGGAGGGTAAAATCCATCTTTCCCACAACCATGTTGTTTATCACTTCAGCTCCTGCCAAAAAGATGTTCAGTCAAAACAGCTGGGCACTTGCCATGAGCCAGATTGTGCTGAGGGAACAGCACCTGGCTAACATGGGTAGTGGGGAAACCAAAGGGTGACAGACACAAAACACCCTGGGGAGAAGGTCCCAAACAGGGTAAAAGCTCTGAATGAGACTCCTCCTACTGAGGGCCAGGAACTAGATCCACAGCAGAGATGCCCCTTCCAAGAAATTCATGCCTCAGGCCTGGTCTAACAGTATCTAAGGACAAGAGCCAGACAGCCAGGGGTGCAGAGCAGAAGCATGTGGTGAGAAGCAATGGAGAGCTCCGAGACATAGGACGTGATGTACAAAGGAGGGCATGTCTATGAGTGTGCTTTAATGTGCAGTAGCCTGTTTTATTGTGCATTAAAACGTCACATAAAAAAGCAGACAATTATGCTAATATGCAGTAGAATAGCTTACTGTGCATTAAGCATCACTTAAAAACTGTGTGCATTGGTTACTGCACATTAAGGCAGTCTAATGTGCATTACATTTAGCACCTCCAATGTGAGGTACTAAAGAAATGTGCATCAGAAAAACCACCTTAATACACATGTAGATGTGCCCAGGGACTGATGGCCAATACTAAGGGCCAAGGTTACTATCCAGAAATACACAGGGCCCAGAATGCAAGTAGGACCAGGGGTTCTGGATCAGAGTGCATGGAGTCGCAAGAGGGCCAGGGACCTGCTGTGTAGGAGGCAAGAGGCAACTACTCAAGGAAATGGGGCACCTTCTATAGTAATAGGGTTGGGCAGGAACTGAGGCTGAGATGGTACAAATGGCTATGCCTGAGAGCAAGTGCTGTAGGATCAAGACAGAAAAAACATCAATGGCAAGGTGCTGAAGGTAAACCTCAGGTCCCGATTCTCAGTTGCGCCAGCTCCATCTACTAAGCAGTATTTCCCTCATAGCAAATGGAAGACAGCCCTGGAGTTCTGATTCCCAGCCATGTCCTTTTTTCCTAGATCACACTCCCAGGAGTCCAGAATGCTTTATTATATAATTTCCCCTTTATTCTATAATTTCCCCTCCTAGAAAGTGGAGCAGAACCCAGGAGTTTGGGTTCCCAACCCCTTTGCTGACAGCAAGGCACCACTTCTTCCACAGCCTTTCCTCAGGACAGTCGTTCACCGCTCCCACATGGGGCCATGCCTTCTATGAGGCAGACATTGCTGTGCCTTGCTCTCATTTCCAACACAACTCTAAGAGCATTCCCTCCCCCCACCATTCCCTCACTCCCAGAAGTGGGCCAAGGCTCCCCTCTCACTAATGGGCTCCTTCCTCATGAAAGATGAGTTCATCAGCTGCACATTGAGGACACTGTCTCCCTGGCATCAATCACACTGCCCGACAGACTGCACCATGCTCCATCAACAGTCCCAAGACACTCATCATTCACCTGGCAGAGGGGCCCCCTCTGGGTATTCACAGATGCCAGATTCAGGGGGAAACCTTCCTCAGGCAGGAAAGACAAAACAAGCCAGGTCCCCTTGTCTGACTGCCAGCTGGAGTTCTTCACTTTTGATACCCTGTCCCAGCAGTCTTCCTCCAATGCAACTACTCCTAGCTCGCACCAGAATGAACATAAAGTCGGAACCTGGCTTCAGTTCACCATGGGGAGCCAGTTTAGTTCATTGGCTAAAATGCCTCCATACAAAAGACTGAAGGGAAGACATAGGGTTAATTTAAAGGCAGCCCACAGATCTAAATATGAGGCTTGTACCTTTTTGGGGAGGCTTCAGAAGAGAGACAAGAGACCAGAAAGCAGCTTTATTTGCTTGTTAATGTGAAAAGGCCTCCTCTCCTTGTCTTTACACTAGAAATTTAGGTCTCATTACCTAGGAGAATTCCTATGGTGGCCAGAGACCTAAAGGCATCAGAGGCAAGAAGAGCAGAAGCTGAGCGATGGAGGTGAGGAACATTTTTATTAATGTTAGAGTTGGTATTACAAATGGCCAGAATTTCCTGGGAAAAATACCCACATTACTTTTATTTTCAAATTATTTCTTCTGAAAATGTTCCACTTTTCATGCAAATGAAGCAGTTTTCATTTTGCTGAGAATTGAATTCCAAAGGAATTTTGTTTTTAAAGTTTTTTTGCCTCTTGCTTTTTCCCTTTTTCATCTTTGGTACCTCTTTTCCTAGACTGCCTGGTGACGAGAGCATTTGGTTTGGATACAGGCGACCAAGGTTCAGCTCCCAGCTCTGGCACTGACTTGCCATGTAGCCCTGGGCAAGATGGATAATAACTGAACCATTCCTGGTAGATATCCACCCAACTTCTAATGATAGCAAATTGCCCGGACACCCCTGAGGTGATCTATTCCAGTAGTTCAATATCCTTACACTTCAAAAGTTTTTCTCCCCCCAATATCCATCTATATCTCCCTTGTTGCAATTTAAGCCCATTACTTCTTGACCTATACCTAGTGGACATAAAAGAACAGCCTATAACTTTCTTCTTTGCAGTAACCTTTTATATTTGTGTAGCCTGTTATCACATCTCCTCACAACCTTCTTTTCTCTATACTAACCAAACCCATTTCTTTCAGTCTTTTCTTTAGTCATTCAGCTTCCCCTTGCAGAAATAAGGATAATAATATTGCTCTTTTTGAAAAGCCTATTTGAGAAATGCTCATGATAAACCCTGTAAGAGCTAAACATTGTTATTATTACTATTTACCATTATATTTACCTGTGGAACAGTAGATGAGAATGGGAAGAAAGAAACAACAACACCCATTTTGCCCACTGCTTTTCTGCTGAAAAATTTCTGTGAAAATGTTTGTGTTGTAAACAAAACAGAACTTTTTTCAGCAATTCGCCCCACTCAAAATCTGACAAAAAATCCACCCATTCTAGAAGTCATCTATTTCACATTCTGGAGAAAGACTGTCTGTCTTTCTGAAGAGATCAGCATCAGCTGAGTTTGTGAATGTCACACTTGTGATATTCCCCAAAGGCTGTCCACCAAATCAAGAGAGCCTATATTTAAAAAAAAAAAAAAACAAAAAAACCCCTCAAATTCACTCACGCACACACACCAGCACTTTTAAAATAGCATCAAAGAAGCTCTGCAACCCCCATAGTACAGTCTAGAAAAGGTGCATGTTCAGTTTTTGAATATTATTTAGCAGGTCATCTTGAAAAGGAAAGTATCTTTTTTTAAAAAAACAAAACAAAACAAAAACCAGCTTCCTTAACAGTGTCCAAACAACAAAATGCTGTCTCAAACCTAGATCCAATAGGCAAATGACTGAAAGCCACAATCAGCTGACTGCTTGTGGGCTGATTTGTTAGGTCTCACTTTAAATCATAGCAGACTTCAAACCTTGGGGTTTCATCACATTATAGCACTCTTGTCTCCTAAAGGGCCATGGGTTTCAGCCCTAGTAGAACCAGCAGTTCAAATGCAGATGAATAAATGGCCATGCCCCAATTACTTCCAGCTGGGGCCTAAATGCTTTAGAAAATTGCTCTTTCTTGAACAGTCTCCCATCTCTGCTAGTGCCCTCTTTAGCAGTCATAGTAGTGAGCAAAGGCTGACTGGACCCTGACCATGCCGTTCACCCTGAAGAGATGGGGTCCAGGACAGGAGGGAGTTCTCTTGGCTAATTGCTATTGGAAATCATAGTCTGATGCTGTTTAAGCAGGGTGGGTTGTGTTGGGAGAGCAGGGATTGCCCCTTAGGTTTCCCAGTATCCACATAGCTAGGGTTTTTGGCAATCGGGTTGGAATTTCTGTTTCATCCCCATTGGATGAGCATGCATTTCCCAGAAGAGTGCAGCCCTGATGAAAGATGCCTGAGGGCCTTGGTGACACCCTCATAGGGCTTGTCTCTATCCAATATCTGCCCTGCTTTAACCAGACTGGTGTAGTTTGAGATGTCCCTGCTTGTAGATGTGGTTATAGTGGTGGAAGTGTGCTTGTACTGCTAAAGCTGTTCTCACACAGGAAAAAAAAAAAAAACAGAAGGCCCATTCACACCAGTGGCAGTACCCCTACACTACAGCACAAAGCATCACATCCTTAACCAATGCCACTTTGTGGTGCAAAATCTGTGTGAGGACTAGGCTTCAGAGTAGCCAAGGATTGAAAGGGGCATAAGGGATAGATTGTCTCCACCTCATCCTCCCTGTCCTGGCTTGAGCTTCTATGGGCAGGGGAAGCTGCCACTGCCATTGCTGTGGCTGAGCCTTGCTGTTGATGAAGTCCGTGACAAAGCTCTGGGGACTGCAGTGGATGCCGTGTCCATGCAGCCAAGCTGTTGATCTGGTTTCCGTCTGCCATGCTCCCTTATCACATCCACAAAGCAACATTTAAAAAATTATGCAATTAATCAACAAGACTCCTGATTAATCAGAGGCCTAGTGTCCTCACATGCATATGCACATTGGCTTGAACAGATAATCCCTAAAACTCACATAACCATCTGCATCTCAACCTGCTTGCTGGCAAGCAGTCATGTGGGACAGTGGCCTTTCATGGGCATTGCTTGGAGTACATAATCGGGCAGGGAGCCTCTGAGGGGAAGCTTTGTTTGGCCCCGGCTGCAGAAGCAAGTGCTGCTTCTAAGTGCATCTTTACTTCATTCAGGAAAAGAATTGCACTACACACAAATATTTGCATATTGAATAACAATATCACTTACCACTTTCCCTCTTTAGATCTCAACACTGTCCACAAAGGCAGGTAAATATTATCCTCTGCTTACAGATGGTAAAGCTGTGGCACCAAGCAGAGAAGTGACCTTGCCCAATGTCAAACTGCTGGTCAGTGGCAGAGCTGGGAATATCTCCCAGGTCTCCTGACTTCTCACTCCGAGAAAGAAATGGTTTATACTCTATATTAATCATTTAAAAAAAAAAAACTTGATGAACAAAGCATCACTCACAGAACACATGGAAAGAATCATCCTTGAAGGGCCAGGTGCATGGCATTATAACAGAGCTAGTGTGAGGATGAGACACTGTTTTTAAACAGATGAAACTGCTTTCTCCATGCTCTGGCACAAATCCCCCTTCCCTCTACCAGTGGATTATCTTTCCAGTTTCTGAAAGCAAAAAATAAATTCTCCTTTGGGCTGATAACAAGCCTGATCATCATCAGCCTAAACCAGAAGAAGCTACATCAGATAAATCCTCAGGATCAAAAGGTACAAACTCCTGAAAATTAAGTTATTTAGGGCTATAAACTGCTGGAATCCAGCACACAGCTGAGGGATGATTTGAGAATTTTGAAGGGACTGACCACCTCTTCAGCAGCATAACATTACTGCTGTGTTCATGCACATGTTCATTCCTGAGAGGATGAGGACCCCTGGGTACATACAATATGTCAGAATTCCCAAGCTTTACATCTGACAACAATAGGTTAACAATTTCCAAAGTGAGGACTGATGCTTTTCAGGGTGTCTTATTTGCTGATTATATAGTTGTCACATGCTAGCCATTCAAAATCAGAAGTTACACTTAAAAATTCTGGCCCTAGCTTCAGACTTAATGGCTATTGCTCTTGACCATTTAAATACATGTAATCGCACTGAATTGCCCCTCCACCATATTACTTTGTTCAACAACTATCACAGCTGCCTGCAGTGTTGCAACACCTAACCTATATACAGTGTGGACTATCACACTCTGCAAAGTGCAAATATTTTACTTCCTACTTTCATTATTTGAAATCCTCAGATGCTGTTTGTTACCTGACAGACTCCCCACACCCAAACTAAACACTGTTCTTAGTGTATCAATGTTTGCAGCCACACACAGCTTTCTATTAATTGATTATGTTGAGACACTAGACCTCCATTGACAAAACAGAGGATTTAGTTCCCAAAGAAAATGAGGTTTGTCTTCTACGTATGTTTTCCCCTCTCCAGCACCACAAACAGAAAGGAAGGAAGGAAGGTAAAGAAAGACTCAGAACCTCAGACAGACATATTCAGGCATTTGACTACCAACAGGAGCTTTGCCTTGGCAAATGTCTGCTGAAAAGAAGAAAGGAAGCTTGGAGAGAAAGAGAGAGAGGAAAAAAGGAGAACAAAAGAAAAGGGAAGCAAAGACAAAATTACAAAAGGCTCCAGTCATTACAGCTAATTGGAATATTTCCATGTCTTTGACTGGAGCAGGAGGTCACAGGTCCCACTTCTAGACACTTACAATTTTGGACAAAATCTACACATGAATTTAATACTTAAGCCGTGCCCTGACTCTGGGTGGCATTTAACCTGGGTTCAAGTGTCTATATGGGAGTCTTGGACTGTTATCTCTTTGGGCCAGGGGCTGTCTCTCAGCTACATGTGTGGAGCTCTGCATGCACACTCGTGAAACATCACTGCCCATTCTCATATCCATGCTTCAGGAAAGAGGTTGATAAATTGGAGAGGAGTCACAAAAGAGCCATGAGAGTAATGATGAAAGAGCTGACAAATATACCTCATTATGAGAGAGTCCAGGAGGTCAATCAACTGAACTCATTAAAATTAAGGTTAAGGGCTAACTTGAGCATAGGCTGTAAGTGCCTACCTGGAAATGAAGGGTGCTTGTGCCCAAAAGCTTGCTAAAAAGAATTTTTCCAACTATTTAGGTTGCTCTAATAAAAGATACCAGATTTACCCAAAGAACCTTGCCTACCTGGGAACACAAATTTGATAGCAGAGGACTCTTTAATTCAGCAGATACAGGCAGGACAAGATCTACCGGCTGGAAGTGCAAGTCAGATGAATTAAAACTAGAAATATAGCACCGTGTTTAATTCTGAGGGTAATTTGCTGCCAGGACAACTGAGCAAAGGCTGTCATGCATTCTCCCTGGCTAGAAGTCTTGAAATCTTTAACACTGGGATGTATTTCTAAGAGTTGGGCTGTACCTTAACTCCAGTGACTAAGGAGTAACTGAAGGAAGTCTGATGGTCCACTTAATGCAGGAGTTTGGAGGACCTAGGGAAAGCCAGCCTTTCTGCTAATCCACAAGGGCCTTGATCTTTGGCTGGTGCCTCTACCTCAGGGGTGGGCAAAATGCAGCCCGTGGGCCAGATGTGGCCCACCAGGCCATTCTATCTAGCCCGTGGGGACCCTAAAAAACTTAGAAAATTAATATTTCTCTGCTCCTGGCTGCCTATCATGTGGCTCTTGATGACTTGCCAAAACTGAGTAAACGGCCCTCCGCCCAAAATAATTGCCTGCCCCTGCTCTACTTGTTACCTCCCTCCTCCTCATCATCATCAGAAAAAAATAGGCTTAAAATTTGAGGACGAATAAACCCAGTCTTCACTGGTTGTTCTAGTGATATATAAATTACTTTTATTAGTTATACAACATATTGCTCTTCTTATTTTCTGTTTCTTCCAGAAATCTTCCCCTGAGGATGGGGGACCTGTAAAGGGCAAGTGCAGGTTGCTCATGCTATAAAGATGGGGAAACCAACGCAGAGAGAAGGTCAGTGATCATCACCCATCATACTGGGGAGAAACAGCCCAGAGGAGCTCTCTCTCTCAGGCACTCTTCTCACTCTCAGAGCTATTAAGCTGCATCTATGTAATACAGAGCAGCACATCCTCAATAAATCACAGTAAATCATGGCCGAGGCAGTGTGGAAAGTAGGCTGGAGAAGATAATGAGTTTTTCACTTTCTCTCCAACGGTGGAACAAGTTTGCTCCGCTGAGGGAAGGTCAGATTTCATGGGTGAAGGAGATAAAAGCAGCCAGGGCTCCCAACTCTCACTTCTTCCCTGAGCCCCTGCTCTCACCGTGTAGACCCCTGGCTGATGTCAAAACTAGCCTGCAGAGACCAGGGCAAAAGCCTGGTGTGTCCCCGCCTGCGTGTGCGTGTGCGTGCGTGTGCGTGTGTGTGTGTGTAAAAGAGAAAGAGAGAGAGAGGTGCCCCGGAATATTAATTGAAAATCCCTGCAAAACACTAATGCTGATGATAATGGACTGTAATCCTCTTAGACCAATTTTATGCCTAGGAAACGGTGCAATGATAAAGAGCCCTCGATGCCCCCGTCCTGCCCCGTGTGGGGTGAAGGGGGTCAGGCTGGAGCCAGGACAAGGACGGGGGCAGAGGCTGTGGGCCTCGCTGAAGGGTCCCGGAGGGGCGCCGAGGTGAGGCCGGCGGGCGGCC
>NW_017728943.1:3510436-3536871 GCF_001723895.1 Crocodylus porosus | reverse complement strand
CCGCCGCCGCCGCAGCATCATGCCGGTGCGGAGGGGCCACGTGGCCCCGCAGAACACCTACCTGGACACCATCATCCGCAAGTTCGAGGGGCAGAGTGAGTGCCGAGCGCCGGCCCCGGGGGGGGCTCCTGGCACAACTGCCCCGCGGGCCCCAGGCGCCGATCCCCGCTGGACGGAAGGGGATGGATCCCGCCCCGCAAAGGGAGGGGACCCCGCTGCAGTCACTGGGGTTCAGCTCCAGCGGGACAACCGCAGCGAGGAGCGAGCCGAGCCGTGCTGGGCAGAGAGAGGCAGTGCCAAACCGGGAGGAGGGGAGTGTTGCCTCGACTGGCACGGTGCCTGCAGCTGCTTGTAAGGGCCCCTTGAAAGGAGGCGGTCCCGTGTGGTCCCGTAGTGCAAGACCCGGAGATCTTGTCACAGCTGGGAAGGGGCAGGGGGCCCTCTCAAGGTGACTGTTTCAGGGGATCTTTCTTTTCAGACCGGGTATGCGTGTCCGATTCAGTGAGGCCCATGCAAAAGCTGGTGTTGGAATGGGGCTCTTTTTTTTTCTGCACCGGGGCGTGAGGTGCAGGCTGACCAAGGGCTGGGGCTGTGGGCTCTCTGCAGCAGGGTGATTCAGTCATTCTCCGCTGCCCAGTGGATCTGTAGCTGGCGAGGGGCCGGGATCAGTCCTGGTGGTGAGTGACGTGATCCTGGCCATGGGGAGTTCATGGGACTTGCCTGGTGTATCAGTCTGCCTTGGCAGCTGCAGCCTGGAGCTGTCTGTGCTGGCTGAGGAGCTAACCTGGAAATAAACAGACCTCTCCCTGCACCCGCCCATGGGAACAGAGCAGGGTCTGGCTCCCCCTCCTCTCTGCCCCCTCTGGCAGCCTGCTGGTCTGGGGGGGCAGGGGGAGGGAGTCAAACAGGAACTTGTTGCTACTTGCAAATCTGCCTGCTGCCACTCTGATAGAGGGCCCCAAGATACTGCTAAAGTGGCAGCTGCAGGAAAGCCATAAAGGTTGCCTGTCACACTTCCTTCCCCAGTTGTAGGATTTCATCTCTTAACCTTGCCCCTCTGTCCATTTTAGAAGCAGGATTTAATCTCTTCCCAACAAGCCTTGGCCCTCCCTGGGAGGTAGTGAGGTTTGAGGGACTCAGCAGAGGACAGAGGCAGGAGCTGCTCAGCTCTAATCCCTCTCTCTCTGAAGGGCCTTTGATGAGTGGTTTAACCTTTCTGCATGGGTTACTTCCCATCCGTTCCAGTTCTGCACCAGTAGATCACAGTGCTCTACGCTGATTACCAGTGGTATAAGGCAAGAGATAGGCCAGGCCTCTTTTCCTCACTGAGCTCCCCCCGTCTCTCCCCCACTCCCCCACATTCTGGGACTTTCTGTCAGGGAAACCCATTTATTTCTGGCTCTCCACTCCACTCTGGACTGTATTTGCCAGACTTCCTGCTGTGAGTCACTGAAACACCCTCAAGATTTTAATTCCATTTCCCTCTGAACCGGGTTGCGCTGTCTGGTTAAAATCAGCATCCTCTTTTCCCTCTGCCCACCAGTCCCAGATGCCCACTCCCCTCCCCAGTTCTGCCTTAAGTCCCAACTCACTGAAATATTGGTTAAAAAACTAATCCTCTACCAATCTGGCTGTTGCTCCCCTGCACTGTGTCCATGGTCGCTTTGGAGGCAATGGCAAGATGCAGTTCAGGGGATGAGGACTGAGTTTGCATTGAATTTGGATCAGCAGGGGAGGACGGGGCAGCTAAGTGAGCAGGGCAGTAACACTGTACTCAGACTCCTGAGTTCTATTGCTCACCCCCTGTGTGGTCCCAAGCACAGCACTAACCCTCAGTTTAGCTAGCTTTGAAATAGGACCACTTCCTACCTCCCAACAGGACTGGAGCTTGAGCTGGGTGGATTTTTTTCAGTGAATAGAAAAAAACTCCAGAAAATTGGTTTTTGGAGGGATCAAAACTAGTCCCCAAATGAGGTTAAATTAAGTGAATAGTTTTGCACCCCGCCAAAAAAGGGACTGGGGCAGAACTTCTGAAAATGCCAGAACATTTTGTTTCAACAGCTTCCAACATGGCTGATTGGACTTGCAATTTCCAAATGGTAGTTTCTGATGGGGAAAAATGTTATAATCAGGTTAAATTGCCTGAGAAATAAATTGGGTCAAATGAAACATTTCAGGGTGATCCAAAACAAAACATCCTTTCATTTTTTCAAAAATGTTTCCATTTGTCTCAGACTGGTTCCCCTCTCTCCCCTCACCTCCCTGATTTTTCATTTCATTCACCTGGACCTGAAAAATGCCATTATTCACCCAGCTGGAGCTTAATTCATTAATGTTTGCAAAGTGCTTTCTAATCCACCAGTGAGAGGCCCCAAGGAAGTGGCGAGGGGAATCCCCCAGGTCTGTCCCTTGGGTACACTGAAATCCCTCCTCTCAGGGCTACAGCAGGCATCTCCAGACCTTTGGTGAGTCTGACACTCTGGTTTGTGAATGCACATTCCCTCTAGGTGGGAAACGAAGCAACGGCAGAACTGGAATAAACATGCTGCAGATGCCATTCCTATGTAATCCGCAAGATTAATTAGGGACTGTGCTAATAGCTAGACTCCAAATGGACCCTCTGCATTTAAGACCTGGCTCCAGCTTCAGCCAAAGCAGATGCCACCTCTTGGGAATTATGTCCCTGCCCCCAGTGCCAAAAGGCAGATTTTGTTCGCAGTTACATGCCATAGAATTTGCTGGGGCAGAATCAGGACCTGGGTTCAGCCCATTCCTGTTGGAAATGTTCCTTTCCCTGCAGATCTGAGCAGCTGCACTTCATGGCAGCCACACACCGCGCTCTCTAAATTGCTAGATTATATTAAGGACAGGAGATGAGATGCCTGCTCTAATCCTATGTATCATCAGCCTGAGCTTTACAGGGCAGCTTCCCAAGAGAGCTAAAGCAATATGAATAGACAGGAGAAACCTTCTGTGCTTGGGCAGGTCAACCCCTCACATTGTTGTCTTTGGTCTTGCCCAAAGGCTGCCATGAGTCATGGATGGCTTGGCTTTCCTGGTGTTTTCCAGCGTAGGACATGTTTGTCTTTCCAGCATTTGCCCTAGCACACAGTAGAGCTCATTAAGAAATCCTCTGGAGGGGAAGGTTAATGTAGGTGGTCTATACTGAGCCTTCTGTGTTGCCTTCAGTGATGAAGCCACTTCAGCACAGCTGTGACCTATTTGAAGAATCTGGTCTACCTGGGCAGGTACTGGACTTGAGCAAATTTTGAAAAGAGTGAATCTGGCTAGGTTAAGTGTCTGCAAAAAGGACTGAGGGGAAAGTGTGCTGCCTGAACTATGGATCCAAAGCCAAGAAAAATAAAATGATAAAATGGGAAAGCTAGCAGATGATCCCTCAGTCTGATTCTGATACTCTGGATTTACTCCCACCATAACCAGAAAGACAGGTTCAGAGAGCCAAGAGACATAGTTAGCCCTTTCACAGAATCTAATGAAGTGAGCTTCAGCCCATGAACTTATGCTATGTATATGTATATGTGTGTGTGTGTGTGTGTATGTATATGTGTATATATATATATATATATATATATATAGCATGTCTATAAGATGCAAATCTACCCTTCCTTCCAAGGTTCAGAGAGCCTCAAGATGGGAAAGACCTTCCTATATCACCTCCTTCCTTGAAAAGCACCAAATGATCCCCTGTGGTCCTGTGTTTATGTAGCTTTGAAAGCTATAGGGCTTCCACTGCCTCCCCTGGGGAACCATCCCACAGGAAAACCAACCTCACTGCCACAAAGAGGGTTCTGCTTTTCTGCCTGAATCACCTCTTTCTTAATTCCATCCTATGGGGGAGCTCTTAGACTGTGTCTCCCAAAGGGAAAGGCTGAAAATGGCATTATCAGGGATACTGAAAACAGAGAAAATGCAAGGCAGTGTGGTGCAGGCAGCAGAGCTGGGAGGCACCTTAGGCTAAAGAGCAGGGGCTAGAGCAGGAATTCTCCTTTTCCTACCACCCTACCATTGAAGTCACTAGTTCTATGCCCATTGATACTAGATCTGAGCATCCAGCCCTGTGCTAAAAGTTCTCCATTTTCACAGGCAAGATCCCTGAGGGGAAGGGAAAATGCATGTGTAGGAAATATCCCTGCCTCTCACCAGAATGACAATGGCAGTGAACTTGATGCACTGTATGAATTAGCAGAGGGAGTGGCCAGCAGAGGAGAAAGATCCCCTTTACTTCCACCTGTCTGGGTCACCGGCATTGATAATCAGGGAAGGAGGAAACAGCAGGTAGTTTGGGAAATTGCTGGTAGGGGCAGCCATGCATGAATTTGCACATTGATCAGGGATCAGAAATTTGGGCCTCTACACTTGGCCTTACTGTGAAACCTGGACTGATCACCTGTCCCCTCCAGGGCTTGTTTTCCCATCTATACCTAGACACCATATCTGTGGGCATTGTGCAAAGTTAGTGTCTGTCAAACACTGTGAGGTCCCCTGTTGGGAGATGGTGATGACAGCCCCATGAATCTCTGGCCAAGTCATATTCCAATTATGATGATGTCCCACTAGGATACTGGGAAAAACCATGCTGAACAAAGGAGTGCCTAGTGTTTTATTATCTCTAGTATTCCAGGAGTCCCTTGAGGTTCCAGCTGAGACTGAGCCCCCCTAACACTGGGTGTTACATGAAGACTTAGTAAAAAGCAGCCCTTGCTTCCAAGAGCGGAGAAGTTTGGGGACAAAGAAAAAGTAACTGGTTCCAGATCACACACTAGGTGTGCAACAGAGATAGAAACAGAGTGCAGGTTCTCTGGGTCTGAGCCCGTGGCTGGGAACTAGTCCTCCTGCCTGTGAGATCCCCACTGACATGAGAATTGCAGTGGAGGAGCCTTGTCAAACCTTTGTGCCCAGCTGTGCAGGTGGACTAGCTCTGGCCACACCTGCCTAACCATCCTATCCCAGGAAGCATTTCAGGGCTCACCTCTTGTTTTAACCCTTTGCTTCCCATGTTTCTCTACAGACCGCAAGTTCCTCATTGCGAATGCACAGATGGAGAACTGCGCCATTATCTATTGCAATGATGGCTTCTGCGAGATGTTTGGTTACTCCCGGGTGGAGGTCATGCAGCGCCCTTGCACCTGCAACTTCCTTACTGGGCCTGACACCACCAAGAACTCCATTTCACAGCTGACACAGGCCTTGCTGGGCTCTGAGGAGTGCAAGCTGGAGATTCTCTACTACAGGAAAGACAGTAAGAGCCCCGCATTGCAGCAGCTGCCTGGGTTCTCTCAGCATTGCAGTGCCATGTGTGTGTCAGTATGGGGTTGGCATGGGGTAACTGGCTGGAAGTTTCACCCCAAGAGTTGTTTTTCATGGGAATGATTACAGTGTAAACAGCACCTAGACTGGCCTGGCACTGGGTAGAACAGAGGTTTGATTCTCTCCTTACACTGATGGATCTCCACATCCTTTGCTAGCACAGAAAGGATTTGGGATTAGGGAAGTGGAGGTGGGAGGAAGTTGTACGTGTTTGAGGAACCAGTGTTATGTACACCAGACAGAGCAGAAGCAAATTCTGTGCTCTGGGAGCATTCTTTCTGTTCTTCTCTTGCTCACTCTTCCTCATGGCCTGTCCAACAATGGCCCTTTTCTCCTGTGCTCCCCAGTGCTGGTGCATTTTGTACATCTGGTTCTAGATCACCTTCCTAGCAGTGAGATGCACTGATCTTAAAGCTACCCAGCCATGCTGGGCTAAGGGAACCTCTGTGAGCAGGTTACATCCAGCGTTCCCTCTAAGTTGTGCAGCGTGTGCGGCTGCACAGGCGTGCCTGGCAGTGCGGCACGAGCACGCCTGCATGACTGCGCATGCCACGCAGCTTAGAGGGAATGCTGCTTACATCTGCTCTAAGCATCCATCAGCCCCAGTGTGCCTGGTTCTCTCTAGCTTTGCACCTTGCTCTTTTTGACACTACAGTGTTGTCACTCTTCTGACATGATAGCATTTTGTACCCATTTTTGCCTGGAGGTGATTAATTGCATGAGGTGCAGAGCAAGATTGGGTGCTATGTGCCATTCTAGATTTGCCCCAGGCCATGTGGGGTCAGGATCTGGCTGACTCTACCTGCACAGGGGAGAAGAGGCAAGGTGTGGGAATGGCAACTTGTTCCCTGATCCTTTGTGCATTTCTTGAGATACATGAGTTGAACAGAAAGTTCTTCTGTCAGGGCTGACCTCCAAAGTATGGACTGTACCTGTTTCCAAACCTTTGGTGGTAATTCCAGTCTCAGAGACCAAACCTTGTTCATCTCAAGCTGTCTCCAGGGTGACTTATCTGGCCATTATTATAGGATGTAAGCATTCTTCAGACTTCTGTGTAGTCATCAATAATGCCTCAGGGTGGTGAGGGGAGCAAGGGATTTTTTGCCCCAGGCCCAGGCATTCCAAGTGGCCTAGACAGGCAGGTTCTTTTAATAAGTCATAAATCACTTTTGTATAAAACTTAAGAATGTTTGTGTTGGAACACTTCTAGGGCACAGCTACCCATGTCTAAAGTATAGGAACAGAGCTAAAAATCACCATGATCTTACACTCAGGAGATAAGGACTTGGGTATCAGCTGGGGAGGTGGGGCATTAAAAACTCCTCTTGGACTCAAGAATTTCTGGGGGTGACAACGGTATTTTTCTTCACAAGTCCCCATAAGGCAGGACAGGGCAGGACTGTTATCCCCATTTTACATGTGTGGACTGAGGCACAGGGACATTGAGGTGACATATGAAGTTCACAAAAGAACAGAGATATGAACCCAGGTCTTGTGAGTACTACTTTAACCACTGGACCAGT
The DNA here is from genome assembly GCF_001723895.1 of Crocodylus porosus. Taxonomy (NCBI): domain Eukaryota; kingdom Metazoa; phylum Chordata; order Crocodylia; family Crocodylidae; genus Crocodylus; species Crocodylus porosus. Next base: position 3,530,020 of record NW_017728943.1, on the reverse strand, counting down.
ATTCCTATGCTTGTCTATACACTATATAAATATGAGTTCTCTGGGCCAAGAAAGGTTCCTCTTCTGCTAAGCTCGGTGGTTATATTACCACATAGCAGGCTAGCCTAGAGCCATCTGAAAAGCCAATAAGGTAAGCCTGGTGCCTACAGGAGAAGAGATGTGGCTAGACTCATTTCATGGACATGGGCAGAAGCCACCTATGGGCAAACAATGTTTCCTAGCTTGGGCTCATGAAAGCTTATGCTATATAGCTCTGATTTAATTAGTCCAGCAACTGCAAATCTACCCTGACCTCTGCCCTACTTAGTGAACCCAAACATCTATTACAATCCCAGGAGCATAGGGATACTGGTCCAGTGGTTAGAACAGAGCAATTCTTCTGTTGCAAAGAACTCAGGAAGACCACAACTGGACAAAATGTTTGTAACACTAGGGATTCCTATTTGAAATCTCTGGGTTAATCCTGTGAATCATGTTTCCACACCTAATGGTGCTAACATTGCCTGGCACCCCACATCCCTTTGAAAGGATCTCAAGGCACTCTATGGGTTGAGAATCACTGGGCCAAGCTGTAGACAGCAGGAAGTGATGTCACTGCCAACAGCTGAGAACTCAGTGAAATTCCCATTGGCTTCAATGGGCTTCAGTGCAAAGTCCAAATGCTCCATATGGTTAAGACTCATTCTCATTCAGTCATCCCAGTGCTGCCATATCTGCTGATAGCATCCAAGCAGCATTTTCATCAAGCAGAATGTGCTTGTGCATGCACAGATGGATTCATGCTAAGATGAAAATGAGGCTTTGATGGAAAATACCAGTGATTAGTTCTAATGCTGGAGGGAGCTAAATAAATATGTAGTGCTTGATGCTGCTCACTGGCAGTATGTGCAGGACTCCCAGCAATGTCAATGGGAGCTCCACTGTGGGAGGGTTAAGAAGATCAGGCACTTACTTGATAAAAAAAATACATTGTTTATAGAAATAATCATCTCAATTATGTTAGAACCTACAGACCCAGACAGCAAGCAGGGCACAGGGATGGTGGGTGCCCTATGCATGCATAAACTAAACTCAAACCTGGAAGTTTTACTACTTAAATAGTCACAGGTGGGGAGGGCAATAGCAGTGAAATGACTCCTATGGTTAGAAAGAGAACAGAACTCAGGTGTCTTGACTTTTAGCCCTGGTCCCTATCCACTCAGCCAGAACCATGTTGTCCTGACTATCTGCCCAGTATCCTGTGGAGCGGGCAACACCCCTTCTCCCCATACCATGTTTTGCATTCCATGTGACCCTGATTACTGCTGCTGTTTACTAGGCCAGGCTTGACATTGAGTTTTGCCAGCAGTTATAACAGTGAGGAGTATGATTTTCTCCTAGAACTCTGCAGACTGATCAAGTCCCCTGGCATGTTTGCCAACAGCTTATTTTGCTTAGGGAGTTGCTGCAAACTGCACTAGCCAAAGCACTTCACTGTCAGTAGAGGGTTTGCCCACTCAAGGACAGTTTTATTGGTGTCCCTCTCTGAGATGCTTCACACAAGTGCATAGCTGCTGGTGCAGATTTGGGGAAAGCAGCCGTGTATACCTGCTAGGCCCCAGGCAAGCTGCTTTGTCAGCCAGGTACCCAACAAATGCCACTTCTATTTGAACACAGGATGTTCCATAGGGGACTAATAGACTAATAGTGGGGCACATCCCCCCACCGACAGGGCTGTCCCTGCCGCCAACACCAGTGTCTGCAGGTGCTCACCAGCTCCGTCCCCGCTGCTGCTGCTGGCATCTGTGGGTGCTCACCAGCTCTGTCTCCACCACTGATACTAGCTTCTGCGGGTGCCCCCCCAGACTCAGGAGGCACCAGTTGCCCACGGGATGTTTTCATGTCTGTTGAAAGTCCTACTGGAAAAAATAAGACTGCCCTTATGCCAGCTCTGAACTCTGCTTTCTAAGTGGGGGCTGTGCTCCTTGAGTCCTCCCATTATTAATGTCTCTCTGAGCCCAGCAGCAGCAATGACCTCATTAGGTTTTCCCCGAAGGCAAGAGCTTCCTACAGGAGCATTAATTGCTCTTTTTCTATTTCAGAAACTTTAGAAGATGGTGCCCAGTGACTTGCCTTTCTCTGTAAATAGATGCATGTGTGAGGAGAGGGTCTGTGTTACACTGTGCTTGCCCTGTAAGAACTGTGGGCCTGAGCACAAGCAGCTTACCTCAAACACAGTGAGCTGACAAGAACACAGACGATCTCCTTTGTCTTGCAAGGGCTGAATACCCTGAGAGAAAGAGAACATAGGGGCTAAAAAACTGTTCCTTGTAGCCTGGAACTGGGCATGAACATGCTTATTATGTTCATACAAAGGGCTTGATCCTGCAATATGCTAAGCGCCCTCATTTTCTCAGTTCCATGGGGCAATGCAGAGCGAGTGGGCTGCTCCCGTCTGTGGGACAGGGGGATTCTTCCCTGCCCCTCCCTCCATCCCTGTGTGAATGAAATGGGATCACAGCACTTTGGATCAGTTGGAGCAGAATGAGTGTCTGCAGGGAGGGGAATGAACCAGTTTGCTGTCTTCACAGAAGGGTCATGGGAAGTCAATGTGTGCCACTGAGGGTGTGTACTGTCTTTTTCTTCTACCCTCAGTACTTTCCAGGGCACCACTTCCTAGCTTAGTTCCTGTGGATACTGTAATAGAAACAGCCCTGTGGTGTCCAAATACTGATCAGGCTAGGACTCCCATGATGCTCACAATGTAGGCATCAAGAAAACACAGGAGAATGTGCAGACAGGGCTGCCAGCATGTAGGCTGGGGGGAAGGATTTGGGTGGCAGGGAACACTTGATTGCACTTCTTGTTTGGCAGACACAGTGAAGCTAGAACCCTCTCCAAAAATGTTGTGCAGTGGCAGAGGCATCTCATTACAGATCTGAAGCCCTGAGCCCAGGCTGAGGGCTGTTCCTAGGCTGACCCAGCTGTCAGGAGTCATATTTTGTCCTGTACTTGCACAGCGCCAGGTGCTGCACATTCTTTAGGTCCCTGCTTCACTGCTAGGCCGCCCACGCACTACTGCAGTCCGAATGATAAACAGGGCTTCTGGAACATCTCTCCTGGAGGCTCTGCCCCCTCCTCCTTTCTGTCTGAGCTCCTCCTCTGGCTCCAGAAGAAGCTCAACAAGTTCAGCATTTGCTTTCTGAGCTGGATTTTTTTTTTCAGCCTTCAAGAAAGCCATTCATGTCTATTTTTAAAACCCTGCCCCACTAGCAAAAAGCTTTTCCATTGTCTCCCCACAGTCCTCAGCCTGCGATCACTCAGCCCATTATAAATGGGTTTTATCGGCAAAGAAAAGGCTTGCTTTATAGGGAGCTGCTGCTTAATTAAACAGCGGAGGCTCAGAACCCGATCGTCTTCCTCTTTTTTATGTCATAGCCAATCTTCAGGCTGTACCTGCTGTTTATTACTGCGGTGATCCCAGCTCTGCAGCTTGCTGGGTTGTTTGTTGCTTTTGTGAACTGCCAGTGATGTAATAATGTCCAGCACCTTCAAAGCACAGATCCTGGCTCCTTTGAACACTGCTTCAAAGTGCTGTGTTCTTTGCTGGTGATTACTCATTGAGCAACAGCACCTAGGGTATCCCAGCTGTACAAGTGGGGCACAGAAATGACTGTGGGCCTCAAAGCACATGGGTGCATCTACATACATGGACATCTGCAAATGCCTGCCCATGGGTATGCGTGCATGCTTGCATGTTCACTTATGGCTATGCATGTAGATGTGGGTATGTATGTAGGACTATAGGGATAGAAGTTACACATAAACTGGTTTAAGTGATCAGAAACTGGCCTAAACCTGTAACAGAAAAAAAGTCCAGTGCACATAAATCGGTTTCAAAATGGCCCAAACTGGTTTAAGATAAACCTGGTTGAATGTAGTATCCAACTTAGCTGATTTAGGTCAAACCGGTTTATGAAACTTCTGTCCAGACCCCTTCCTGGTTCAAGTTAAATCGGAGTCCCCAGCATGCTTTGCAGCTCTGGACTCGGCTGGGCTGTCTGTTTGAGCAGAGTACAGTTAGCACAGATCCTCTGCTCCTTAGCCAGATTAGTGAGGGCTGGCGGACAAGGTGGTGGGGGTGGGAAACCTGGCTAGCACAGCCTGTTCTGCATGGTGGTGGGTGGAGCAGCCCCTGCCAGACTTTTCCCCATTGGAGAGGAGAGGGTGGGGGCATAGGCCAGCAGTCTCAGGGAGAAGTGGAATTAAACCCCTCTTCCTCCCTTCTCCCATTCACACAGGACCCCAGCCTGGTTGTGCACATCTTTCCCCCCTGCTCACCGCTCTAGCAGTGGGGGCATGGCCAGAGCCTGCCCAGGCAACAGCCTCAGGCAAAGGGTATGGGAGGGAAGGGACATATCCCCTCTCTCCCACTCTCCCCTTTCACCTGAAGTGCTGCTCTGGCCTGTGTCTGGCCATGCCCCCCCAGCTCAGCTTTCCTCCAGCCTTGTAGCTGCTGTGGAAGGGAAGGGAGGGCTTGCTGTAGTGACCCCCAGCTTCTAGTCTGAGCCACTGGAGGCATGTGGCTGCATTTCTGGAATCAAAAATGAATGTCTATTCACTTGCAAATTGATTCAATATATGCAGGTTTGACTAACCTGCAGAGATTGATTCAATTCAGGCTTGGGGTTTTTGAATGTCTGTACTTAGCCTGAATGAAGGTATAAGCATGTATAACTCAGGCTGCCCCTTAGATGCAGTACCTAAAGTGGAGGGCAATTGGCCCTCAGTGGAAGGACACTGGTTGACTATCTTTCCCAGGAAAATGTAAAACTGGAAAAGACCTGTTGGATCATTCAATACAGCCTCTCGAAGAGGCACGCTATTTGGCTCCCTCCCGAGGCTGAGGGGATGCACTAATGGAAAGCAGAGGCAGGTCCCATCCACCCCTGAGCCCTAGCACCTCTGAGAGCTGTAAGCAGGGTTCAAATTACAGGAGAGCTCAGGGGGCTTAGCCCCCCCCCATAAGAGACAAGAACCCTAATAGTTTGGTCAGTACCCCTTCCATTCCCCCCTCCCCGCAACAGCTGAAGCCCATGCGCCACAGTGCACCACCCCAGGTCCACCCACCCTGTGCCTTTCAAAGCAGCCCTGGTGGCAGCAGTGGCAGCTCCTTCTGGCTGCCACCGGCACTGGCCCCAACCCCACGGTACTAGTAGGGACCCATGCACACTGACCCGATCCCAGCCAATTGTTTTGCAGACCCCCCACTACACCCACCAAAAGTCAAAGTGTAATTTGAACCCTGGCTGTAAGAGTCACATCCAGATGTGCCCTGTGACTCTGAGCTGCCTGAGGCCAGAGGCTCTGATCTGGGCCACTCTGAAAACTCAGGAACCCTTGAGGTAATTATTACTTCATTCATCACAGACAAAATCACCTCATTCTCAAACTGTGGGGCCTTCATTCAGGACTGGCTTTAAAACACAGGGGTAACAGGAAAGCAGCTCCAGTCAACTCGGTCCCCTGGAAGGCAGGACACTTCACGTGGGAGTTGCTCTGTGACTAAGGGTTGGCTCCTTTTACTGACCAAGCCAGAGGAAGAAGCCATCTCCTAGGTGTCTCCTTCCTGCAGTCAGGATCTGGGGCTCTCCTACATTAAAATACAGACTCCTTGCTGCTGCTATAGCTACTGCAGAAGACCCCAGAAGTGCTATTGCTGTTCCAATCCCCTGGGTGGTGATTACTGCTTACCTCCTTTCTTTACTGCCTTCTGGTTGACAAAGCCTGGTCTTTTGAAATAAGGGTTCATGCAAACACCCTTAAAGGCATGGCTGTTTTACAGCATGGGCTCCTAGAGCTCTCATTTCTGCAATGACGCCAAATTATATCTACTCAACTCCATGTAAAAATGAGCAAACAGCCCTGCCTGGAATCCAAAGGTCAGCCCAGATTCTTTCCCTCCCAAGCACTGCAGTTTGTAATAAGGACCTCACAGCCCTGTGTGACAGGTGGAAACCGCCTTCTCTTCACTCATGCCCTCAGTAGTTTCCAAGGCATTTTCAATGGCATAACCAATTGTGACTTTACAAGCTATTGTGCTAAGGACACACAGAGAAGAGCAGGCTCCCACACTTGCTATGTTGTTACCACAGGGCAAGAGTGAAAAAAGCAGGAAATGCTTAATTCAGTCACTGAAGCCAACAGCCTGGTAAAGTAAGAAAGGGGTTACTTTTAGTTACACAGCTTTAACAGCACAGAGTGAGGCAGAACACATGGACAGGCATGCATGCCCAAGCCTATTCCTAGCTCCACCATGGACTTGCCTTGTAAGCACCGCAGATCCAAAAAAAAATCCAAAATTTTCTGATGAACACCCCGCCACCCAAAATCCACATTTTTCATAATTAAAATGAAACACCACTGTGTGTGTGTGTGTGCACACACGTGTGCACATGCTTGCATGTGTGTGAGACACCACTATATATGAAACACCACTATATGGTGGTTTGTTTTAATCACAGAAAAAATATGGGTTTGGCAGGGTGGGGGGTAATCAGAAAATTTTGGATTTTTCTTTCAGAGAAAACCAGGATCTGTGGTGCTCATAAGGCAAGTCCATGGTGGAGCTGGGACTAGGCTTGGGCATGCATGCCCATCCATGTGTTCTGTCTCACTCTGCACTGTTAAAAGGGGTATAGTGTGACTAAAAGTAACCCCTTTCTTACCTTACCAGCCTGTTGGCTTCAGTGACTCAATTTTATCAGAGAAAACGAGGATTCCTGGTGATCTCAGAAGAAAGTCACTTCACTACTCAATGCCATAGTTTCCCCATGTAGTGACACTCATACCATGCCAGAGGTTTTGAGGATTGCTTGTTCGGAAAGCATCTCCAGGCCTTTGGGTGCTAGGAGCTGTAGGAGGGTAGGCATTATCACAGACCCACAAGATGGAACAATTAAAACTTCTTCCTTAGGCTTTCGCTCTGTGGGAGTTCTGTGAACTTTAAAAATAGATGCTATCAAAAAGTTTATGAAACCTATCTTGTTCATACCAGATATCTTTTTTTAACAAACATTGTCTTTCACTAAAATATCAATTGCAACACTTGGCTGGATTTCAACAATATAAATGAAAGTTGAATTGCTTCTTTTATCCATTATACAATAAGATTTTTTTTTAAAGTTTTAGAAAATGCCTCTTTCCAATAGGCTAGCCTATAATATGGGCATGGTGTGGTGCACGTGCTAAGGCACATGGTTAACAGCCCAGGGTGTGCAAATTTAAGACCATAGCAGAAGTGTTCATGGCATGACCCTGTAACATTCCAACAAATCTGCAAATTCTGCTAAATACCTCATCAAGGGCACAAAAAAGGAAAGGCCATTCCTGAGAGCAGACTCACTTCTTCTGTTATTGTAGTATGTCTGCCCCTCCACAGTCATGGGGTCTCTGCTGATAGGTTAAGGCTGGTAAAGGTGATATACAGAACTAGGTAGTATGGTGCCATGGGCAGGTCTCTGGTCTCTGACTTGGGTTCTAGTCCCCAGCTGATTTCAGATGCTTGCCTAAGTAGGCTGCCCAGTCCTTGGGCGAAGAGGCTCTAGTGCTTTGAGTGTCTAGCACACAAGGGCACCGATTGCAGGGTCTCTGTGGTATTCCTGTGATGCCAGTGTCTGTAGATGTAGATCTTTCTTTAGATAGAACAGCAAAGGGAACCTGAATGCTTAAAAGTGACACATCCACCATTATCTATGGTGGGGGCAGCACCCTACTATCAGCTCCTTTTTGTTCAGGCTGCAATCATGCTAGCAGGGCAAGAACTGTTCTTAAGCCCTTCACTCCTATTTGTGTGCTTGGCTCTGTAAGACAGGCCTGTGCCCCAAGGCACTCACCATGTAGTGACATGCCCAAAAGTGATAAGTGTGGTGTGGTCATAGAAGTGGCCTAAGTAGTCCAACCTCTGCTGCATGCATACACCTTTCTGGGTAGCATGTGGTGGGGCCAGGAAAGGGATGTGTAGGGGTGTCCTTCCCCCTGCACCTTGCAGCAGGCCCTGGAAATGCTGTTAAAGTGACTGAAGCCTGACATGGCTGATTCGGCATCCCTAATCCACCCTCTTCAAAAGCCAGGAGATCAGTCAAAAGTTAATTTCCTTACAAGATGCTTGACAGCTGGGCCTGACAGTGACAGAGTATGAGAGCCAGGAGGTTAATTACAAGATCAGTCATTTCAGCATGCTCCCACTGGAGGGAGGGAGCAGCCATGGGCCAACCCCATCTATCCCCAATGCTGTTGTCAGAGTTCTGGCACTTGGGGTGGTGTTTAACAGAGTTCAAGCAATGAGGGGGCCAGGAAGGCTCTTCCCTTCATGGAACCAGTAGGGGCTGCCTTGCTCTTCGAGGCCTGCTTCAGGAGATTGTGGATGCAGTTTGTAGTGTTCTTGTTTTAATGCAAACAGGAGCTGCTGTAGTTATATCAGGGCCACTGTGAGACAGGCAAACTGGTACTCGCTTTCCCAGGTGAGCCTTGGAGAGCCTTCATGTGTGGCAGTCACCATGCCTTGCTTCCCAGGATAGATCATACCCTGTGCCAAGATATTCACTCCACCCCTACTGCACTTGAGCTGCAACCTGTGGCTGGAAATAGATGAGCTCCCTGGTATAATATGCAGCCATGATAGCAGATTCTTCCCCCCTCCCCCATGCTGGTTAATGACTGAGATGTACCTCCTCATCCAGATACCATTTGGTGTCATGCAGTACTGGTTCTGTAAAAGCCCAGGGCCTGCAGTAAAGTCATCAGCATGTACCTGGTGCCAGCAAATTACTGCAGCATGAAAGAGGTGGAAATCAGTGTCAGGGTTTTATATTCAGCTCATGCCTGTTTTGCACTGGGATGAGTGAGGGCCCACAGGAGGGCATACTTCCTCCTTGCTGACTGGAGATGCAGGGTCTGGGTGATGCTGACACATTGGCACTGCCCTGGGGGCAGCAGCTGGCAGGGTCCATTAGCATGGAATGGTTTTCTTGTTAATCTGCATGAATCTGATGTTTATGAAACTGGAGACCTCAGCCTGGATCCAGGTACCAAGCAGCTGGTGGATCAGCTGCCCTCATCCAGTTCTGTTACAGCACCTCAGGTCTAAATTGCAGCAGTTCATGCTGTTCTGTACCCCCATGCACCTCTTTGATGTTCATCAGACCAGATTTACCCCAGCTCTAGTCCTGTCCTGAGCAGAAGCAGCTGGTCTGTGTGGGATTCTTCTCAGCAGCACCAAGAATTAGCAACCATGATGAGCCCAGGAATCACAGATTCAGTCATGGGATTCAGGAAGGAGTGAAAAATAAAATACTGAAAAGTGATATGCCCTCCATGGTGTCACTGTGGGCCTATATCTAATGTCTGATGCTCCACTGTGACCTCAGCCTGTCTGCTGCCTCCTGAGCTTTCAGCTGGCTGTTTAGTGTTTAATACATCTTAGAATTAATGAATCAGGCTCTAATTTGGCCCCATCCCACATGCAGCTTTTTGCACTGGTGCAAAGCATATGCAACAGTCTTACACTGCAGGGTTATAAGAGGGATCTGATTCTTGCTTGCCCTGATGGTACCGGCACCGATGCCAATCCTACCTACCTCTGACTGATCACATTTTATGACAATACAGCAATGTAAAGGCCAGCACAAGGAACAAGGCAGTGGGAAACTGGGCTCTTGCTTCTGTGGCTCAGGGTTGCTGCCTTCTACCAACATCTGAGTCAAGCTCTCATCCCTCCCTTGAGCTGAGGAGCAGGAAAGAACGCACAAGAAAGAAAATGTCCTTATTCCTAGCCCTGCTCTTCATGTTCCCCACAGCACAGAACCCTTTTCAGTGCGTTACTAGGGACTCAGAGCCAGGGAGCCTTGGATTCCAGCAGGGAGGTTGTACTTCTTTGTTGAGAGAGAAAAAAAATGCATGATTTTCCACTGTTTGGTACCTTATGTAGTCATTTATACTAGTTCCAAGTTACTCTAATTTAGGAGCATTTTACAGCTTCTTAGCACAGGTGTGAATGGGCTGAAGAGAACCAGGCAGGCTCCATGAGGAGAGGCAAACCTGATGTTTGATCCGTGATGTCTCCTGTTAACAGTGTTTTCAGGTGCTGTAGGACATCTCAGCTCCTGGACCCAGGTGTGTGTATTCATAACTAACTTCACCTGTACATGGATGGGTTTGAGTCTCACTTCCCTCCACCTTATAGGGAAGATGTAAAACACTGCTTCTCTGGTCACTCACAGCAGGGTTATACCCATGAGGCCTTTGTGTCAACCAAAAGCCCAAGGCAGGGGAAATTTCAGTGCCTTGACTTTATCACCTACAGAACATTTTGCAGCTGTTATTAACATTGCAGATTACCTCCCAAAATCTATGCCTAGGGGGTAGGGGTACAGCACCCACAGGACTCAGGCATGTTGGTGCTGCTAGCTGAACTCCGGCAATGCCACTGCAGGCCTTACCATGCTTGGTGCTTATTTTAAGAACTAGCTGCTGGAGTCATGAGAACAGATGAGCATCCTGGCCTTGGTTGAAATAACAGAGTATGTATCTAGATGTAACAGGGGGTCTCTAGCCCATGTTACTTTAAGAGGGAATGAAGGCAGCAGTATGTGGCTGCCAAGATTGCTACCAGCTGAATTGGTGCCAGGTAGCAAAAGAGAGTTAAGAGTCCAAGGCAGTAAAATAAGCTGCCAGCCACATACCCCCAGCAAGCAGGAATAGGATAGGGTGCTGAACTCCAGGCATCTATTTACATTATTGGTTCCTAACTTTGGGGAATGACTCAAATCAGGGTTGCAGGGGATCTTCAGTAGGGTCGTGAAGAGCCCACATGCACATACGTGCAGCCTGGGAGTAGCAGGCAGGTGGAGCAGGGCTGCTGCACATGAAGGGGACAATGGCGGTACCCCTGGGCTGTCACCGCTGCACTCTACACCCTGCAGTGCCGGGTCAGGCTGTCCCGTTGGTGGCCAATTTAGGGTTGCAGCAAAAAGAGGCTGGAAACTACTGATTTACATGGTGCTTGCAGCAGAACTGCTGGACTAAAAAGACATTTTTAGACCCAATTAAGAGAGCTTGTGTCATGTGGTTGGAAGACGGTGGAGCTGAGGGCCCTATAAGCATGGCTCCTAAGGCAAAGGGAGCTTTGGGGGTTAGGATTTGGTGAAGAGAGTTGTTCCTTTGGAGCTTTTTGCTGTGCTGTTTCTGGCAGTTCTGGAAAAGAAATCCCTGGCAGTGAGGTGTGATTCTGTAAGTATGTTCAGATGGAGCTGGTGCTATACTGCAGGAATGAAATCCAGAAGGAAGGAAGCTGGCTAGAAGTGATGGGGTGAGCCTTGGGGATAGACAAACCCCCAGCTATAGGTGGTCTATGGATAGAAGCTGGGAAAGGCCCTAGGAAAGAGAAACCTTGGGCTATAGTTGAAAGTAGGGGAGAATCTGGGGAAGGACAAACCCCTGTGTGAGTTGAAGATTAGGATGATGGCTATAAGGCATAAGGTGGCTAATAAAAAGTGAGTGGAAGCCACCAGGGGTGCCCTGAGTCCTGTGCTATATACAACTGAGGGTTGTAGATGCTGTGAGCCCTAGAGCCGGGCCAGGACCCTAGGGAAACTGAGGTAGGGCTGACAGGAAAGGGTCCAGTGCACCATGCAGAAAGGAAGTGTGCTGTGGAGAAAATTATGCATGCCCTGAGTAACCATGCTGAAGGTGAGCAGCCTGGAGGACTGTGTTGGAGGTGCATCCTGTAAATTGTACTGAGCCCCCAGATGACTCTCAGGGCTGAGAAGCCCTGAGGAAAGTGCCAATAGGGAAAGCACCTAAAGAGGCCACTTTGCCTTCTAAAGGCATTTTCCCAAATTTATCATAAAGTTTAACATGAAAGCACAGCAGGTGGGAAACAAGAGGTGCTAGAGAGGGAAGAGAGCACAGCAGGCAGGTGTGACTCCTAGGGGGCATCTGGGTGGGAGCCTGCTACATTAGGCTCCTTGGATCATGCTTGCTAGCATTTTTTTTTGTAACCAAGTGCACCTAAATGGCTCCACAGTCAGAAGAGAATGCAGCCTGTGTTATTAGTTTTTAAGACCGGTACAGACAGTCAGAAAGCCTAAGGCTGAATCAATTCAGTTTTTGCAGGTTAGCCTAAGCTGTGCAGCTTGAACCAATTAATAAATGGACAGACATTCACTTTTGATGCAGGAAATACAGTCACATGCCTGCACTAACTCAATCCAGAAGCCTGTGGGAGGTGCTAGACCATACCTGCCAGACAGAGGGAAGAGAGACTTCCCCCTCTTGCTGGAACTGAGGGGGCATGGCCAGGCACTAGCCCAGGGATAGCACACTGGGGTGGGGGTTTAAATTCACTCCCTGGCCCACCAGGATTCCAGCTGGGATCTGTGGTGGTGGGGGAAGGCACTGCCTGCCAGGTTTCTGCCCCATCCCCACTCAAGGGAGGGGGGGCAGCTGCTGCCAGATTAAGGAGGGGGTGGGTAGGTAAAAAGGTAGTGGCACTAAATTCATAAAAGCTTGAGCAAAAATAGTCCTTTCTCTGAAGCAAGCATGTATTGAACACAGCACTTTGGTTGCTCTGTCATGTGCTAGAGTTGCAAAAACCATTGCCTAAGCTAAGATACAGCCCAAAACACAGGGAGAGCGCACGCATCTTAGTCTAACTTAACTGGAATGTAATAAACCAAAAAGACAAGTCCTTACTTGGGCATTCCAGTCTCCCACCTTTTACAGCTTCTGCTTTATAATGCAAATGTACTTCTCTGCATTCTTTTGTCAGACTAGCTCAAGCTGTCTGCAACCCTTAGTCTCATCTTCAGCACATACATGTGATGATTATACCAGGTTTTTGCCAACACCTCCCACCTCTTAGTCTGGTCCTGCAGGGCTTGGCTTTGCTCACAGGTGGCAGGGGACCAGTCCCGTCAGCCCCAGTTCCCCAGCCTCTTCCCCCTCCCTCATGGCCTGGGGAAGCTGAGGGGAATCATGCCCCCTCCCCCATGGGCAACTTGCGCTGCCTTAGTCAGGGTAGGCATGTGTGCCCCCCCACCCCCCCAACCAGTCCTGTCGACTGGGGGGGGGGGATGTCCCCTGCAGCCAATCTTGCTGACCGGGGGGATGTCCCCCCTGTGGCTGATCCCAGGAGTGCCTGTGGCCGCTTCTGGGAACAGCTCCAGTGATTAGCCAGCACTCCCACCAGTAGGAGGGGATGGAGTGTTCTCTTTAAGAAGGGTCCTATCTTGTCCCTCCATCTAAGTCTCTGGATAGGAAAAAATTACCCAAAGAGCCTTGTCTGCCTATGTCCTTAGACCAACTTGACTATAACCTACACCCCTAAAACATGGATAGAAAAATGCATTTTGCTAGGTAGGTCAGTCAAAGATCGATAAACAAGACTGTTAGCCCTGCAGTCTTGATGGCTCTTGGATTAATGTTTTAACAAGGTGTTAGTTACTCCTGCTTTGCAGGTAGTGGTCTGATATGCAGATGTTAAAGAACTGGCAAGGGCTGGCAGGGGGGAAATAAACCTCCTACCCGGCCCCTTTGCCATGCCCCAGCCTCTGCTGCTGGAGCAGCAGGCAGGGTTGGGGGGGGTGCTGACAGGGGCTGATGTCCCCTGGCAAGGCAGACCCCAGCTGGGATACTGGGGGAAGGGGGTAATAAGCCCTCTCCCTGCCCCCTTTGCTTCAGGGGGCCATGCCAAGCCAGGAGCATCTGGCCACACTCCTGGCGCTGCTCCAGCTAGAGAGCAGAGGGGCAGGGCCAGCCCAGCTCTCTGGAGCAGAAAGCACAGCCCAGCTCACAGCTGCAAAGCATCTAGGATGCTGGGGGACTCTGATTTATCTTAAACCAGGAAGTTGTCTGGGGCAGAAGCTACATAAACTGGTTTGACCAAAATCTATTAAATCTGATACTACATTCAGCCAGATTTACCTTAAACCAGTTTTGGCCACTTTGAAACTGGTTTATGTACTTAAACCAGTTTGTGTAACTTCTGTCCCTAGGAAGTTTAAGCTAATCTCCTGATTAAGAAGAAGAATTGTGCGCAGCGTCTGACACACCAGTTCTTAAGACTGGAAGTGAACCATGTTGTAAAGTGCTGGGGAAAGGGCCTGCCTTTTTGCACTAGGTTTAGACAGCCCCTTGATGAGTGCAGTCCCAGGTGTTACAAAGATGGCGATACTAACTAATCACATGAACAACCTTGGCCACCCTATCCTGTAGCCAACATTGCTTTCTAATGGAGCAGGAGAGTTGCCAGTACAAAAGCCCTGAGATGCTACAGAGCCCAGTCTGCAGTGTTTATGTAAAGGGGCCTGGTGCTATTTCTTTCTCTCTCTCTCTCTCTCTCTCTCTCTCTCTCTCTCTCCCCCTGTCTAGTAGCATCATCATTAAGTAAAGAAATGGCTCTGACCTTTAAGAGGCAGCTCATGGGAGCAATCACCACATTGATGCATCCATCAGTGTGAGACATCCTGTATTCAGTGACTTCTTCCTATTAACACTTCCCAGGGCAGATTCCGTCCTAGAGAAACGCTCCTGTCCCTGGTGCTGGTCCCCCCAGCAAAGTGACCCTCACACCTTTATAAGGCTCCTTGGTTATGGATGAGATGCTAGACTCTAGGGAGCGCATCCACACATGCAGGCATGTGTGCTTGCAGCAGCTCAAATAGGAACGGCACAAATTTGATCCAAGGATTTTTGCCTCGGCACATGTGACCGGGCATGCACCTTGGTGTGGGGCAAGTTGTGGCACTTGGGGCAAAATAACCCTGCCCAGCTCCTCCCAGATCTGCAGCCAGGGGGAGCTCGAGCTTTCTTCTCTCCTGCCTGGAAATGTGCTTGAACAAAGCACCAGTAGGCAGAGTCCACAGGCTCCTTGGATGCCTTTGAGGACCGGTAGGTGCGGCCTAGGGGACTCTGCTTGGTGTTCCCACTTGTTTTCATTTTTTGACCCTTTGACTCCCATGTCACTCGTATCTTGTTTTTTTTTCCCTTGGTTGTCCCACAAAATCAGTTGTTCCGTTTATCCATTAGCCCCCATATAGTGAGGGCTACTAGTTTACTGGGTAGGCCTTAGAGCCCATGGCAATTTTGAATGGACAAAAAGACAGGAGCTTCTGGGGCCTGGCCAGCTGGTATGGGGACACTACCCCCTTGTGCCAGCTGGACTGCTGAAGCAACCCTAACTGAGAGTTCCCTGCAGACTGCAGCAGTCTGGCAGTGGGGGGCTGCTGCCTGGCTATGACCTGCTGCCACATGACAGCATGTGGGCCCCAAAGCTGTGTGCCTGCCAGACCTGAATGGGGACTGCAGGCCACAGAAAAGGCATCTGGACCTCTGGGCCAGCTGCCAATGAGCTGTGGTTGCATAGTTGGCCTTTGTGCGGCACTACTGCCATGTGTGCCGCCACCCTGCCATCTGGGCAGCTATCGCCTGGAAGATGTTCTCAGTGTGGTGGCCTGCTTTCAACTGTCAAAGCATGTCCTCCTGGCCCCAAGAGGTCAGCTATCTCCAGGTGGGTCCCAGGTGCCATCCCTGAGCAGGCTCCTCTGCCTGGGTCCTGCCACTTCCCTCACTAGCAGGAATGCTGGTGTTTCCTATTTTAAAACTGCAAAATCTCTGATTTTAAAAAATGATGATGATCATCATCATCCCAGATTCATTCTTTAAAATACTGCAAAATCCGTGTTCTTCCATAATTAAAATGAGGGGGAGATCAGTTGGGCAAAGTTTTATTGATATATTTACAATGTTAAAGTAATCTGGAAGACTACCAGTGTCTCTATCACCATAATAGAGGATGTGGGGGCTTGCAGGAAGGGGGTAGGAAGGGGCACGGGTGGGATATGGGGGGCATAAGGGTACTGTGTGTGGGGTGCTACTTGGGAGGCGTGGGTTCCCTGCCCCCCTGCAGGGCCCATAGTTCTCCCTGGATGCCCTGCATGGCTCCTGACCCTCTCCCCTCCCCTCCCCCTGCATGGCCCATAGCTCACTGGCAGCAGCTGCACCCCATCTTAACTCTGGGCACAGTCCTGGGGGGGCTGTTGTTACCTGGATATCCAGGTACTAAATGTTGAGCCTGTGCTGCAAATATGCAGAGCAGGAAACCTTTGTTCCTAGAATGCCTCTTGCCACATCTCAAAGCAGCTTGAGAGACAGCAAGAGGCATGTGTGGGCTCATCTGGCTGTGCCCCGGGGTGTCAAGGAACGCAAGGCTATAAAGGGTGAGGTCTTCCTGTTAACAACAGAGATAGTTAGCTGTGTTAGTTGGGGAGAAGGTAGGGCAGGATGAGACCTTAGGGCACTTTTACACATGCTCCAGGGGGAGGAGGGGGAGCATTTTAATCAGAGCAGCTCTCAGAGCCGTTCTAATTAAAGCACCACTGTCTTGTGTATCAGCACCGTGTGCTTAGAAATGGTGGCAGGGGTGCTTGAACTAACACTCTGTCAATGAGTTTTAGGTAAAGCACCCCACCACCATTTTTAGTGCACAGACACTGATGCAAGATGCAGAAGGCTACTGGAGCACAGTATATGCCATGCTCCAGCGGACTCGATTAATTAAGCCTGCTCTGCCATGCTGGAATTCCAACACGTCAGAGCAGATTGCACACTCATGTATAGGCACACTTTGAGATTAATTACTTCAGAAAGGTATGAGCTTCCATAGGCAATAGCCTACTTTGTCTAGTCTTTCTGAGCTAGTTGGTCACTAAGGTGTCGCCCTACCTTACCTTCTGCTGGCAGGGAGGGCCTGTCTCTCTGGTCCAGCCTACAGTGACCAGCAGAGAGGCGAACTGCTCGGCTCCAAAAGTGCAGGGTTGGGTTAATACCAGGGAGGGAGACTAGAGGCCTGCATGCAAACTCTGCTGTGAGATGTTCTCATCTCAGCTGATTTACATGAAGAGTGTGGGGTCTGGTCTTGTCTCTTGCACAGATGCTTGTCACAGCCTCACATTGATTCTGTTCCTGAGTTTTCCCACTTGCACGATGACGTTGTAACTTCACTACTTCCCAGGACGCTACTTCCCATGGACCTTTTCCTCCACAGGGAGGAATTTTGCTGGGACAAAACTCAGATCTTCCTGTCCCAAGGTACAGGCCCCCATCCCTAGAAGTAATAGTAAAGCTTCCCTAGTTGATAGCTGTAAGGGATCCTTGGACCCCCAGCTGAGCAGCTCCAGTTTAGTCCTGCAGAGGGCAGTACATATACCCTTACTGCAGGGGCAGGCAATTATTTTGGGCAGAGGGCCACTTACTCAGTTTTGCCAAGACATCAAGGGCCACATGATGAGCAGCCAGGGGCAGATAAATATTAATTTTTCTAAATGTTTTAGAGGCCCCAGAGGCCAGATAGAATGGCCTGGCAGGCCGCATTTTGCCCACCCCTGCCTTGTTACAGCACTAAGTTGTCATGGCATTTCAGCTGTGACTGAGCCACCGTGTGTCATTGGACTGCTTGGGGTGGAGAAGGGGGGGTTACAGTAACCACTTTGGAAAATGCCGAGAGGCCTTGCTGTGGGATGTGCTGAAATGGAGAGGTGGTACTCTCCCACCACCGGTTCCCAAAGGGCAGCTCCACAGGGCCTCTGTCTGCACTCAGGAAATGTTTCTGATTGGTGTTGTG
The DNA here is from genome assembly GCF_001723895.1 of Crocodylus porosus. NCBI lineage: Eukaryota > Metazoa > Chordata > Crocodylia > Crocodylidae > Crocodylus > Crocodylus porosus. The sequence continues at coordinate 3,512,361 of NW_017728943.1, read as the reverse complement.
TGTCTCTGGTGATCTACTGGGCCTAGGGAGGGGGAGGTGGGTAAGCTACACTCCTTGTAATTGGTCTGAGCTTGGCACTGCATAGAACCTCCCTCTCCCCAATCAATTGCTGGACCAGTACATTAGGCAAGTGTTCAACCTTGTAAAAAAAAAAAAAAAAAAAATGCAGAATTTTAAATGCTTAGAGCTAGCCAGCTAACTAGTAAGTTCACTGGGTCACATTGGCTGTTGTTTGGACCTGCAGGTCTCCTTGGAGACATCAGCACCACTATATAGTCCATTTGTTCTGGCTGTTGTCCTGTCCTGGGACTTCCCCACCTCCCTGTACTGTGACTGTCTTCTCTAGGAGGTCACCCAGTGTTCCTTGCCTCACCCTGCGATTCTTGTTCAACTCCCAGGGGATAGGAGGGACTTCAAGGACACTTCATCAAACACCCATGCACGGGTGTCACTTAATTCTCCCCAGTTTGTCCATGTGTAGCAGCAATTTCATACATTGACTTGACTGCTGCTATTGCTGCTTGGGAACACTTTCCCATCATAAATATATCCAGCATCATGGATACTGAAATGGTGGCAGCTTCAAGGACCTCAAAATATACTTAGCTGTTTCTGCTTTGCCTTGTCAATCTCTTTTGTATTTCTGTAAGGCTATAGTGACTGACATCAGTTTCTCATGGGTTGGAGGTATTGCTGTAGCTGTGATAGTCCAGTAGGCTATCTTTTATTGGATCAACTGTATAGCTGAGAGAGATGTTGGGCAAGCAAAGATAACTTTGATATCTTCCACTTGCTCCAAGGATACAGCCCTCTTCCACTTTAACTATTTTCATTTACAGAAGAGGTTTAAGCAAAAATCTTTGTTTTATCTGGTGTTTAGCTTGGGCTGTACCTGCTTCTTTTTTTTCCCAGCCTAGAAGAAGGGTATCCTGTGCCCAAAAGCTTGTCTAACATCTCTCTCAGCAATACAGCTGCCCCATAAGACAGCACCAAAAAAAAAATCCCCATCAGTTTCTAACGCTGAGGGGTTTTCAGCTTTCAGTTTCATTTTGACCACAATGTCAACAGGTTACAATCCAGGTTTTGTTGACATTGCTCTGCAATTTAACAGAATTAATGATGGATAAGAAGTACGTCCTTTCTCAGGTGGCTTATTATGTCAGTATTTTCTACCAACCCATTGGACTGGATGGGTAACAGGGGCCAGCAGTTACATAAACACATCTAGCATACATCTTGGGGCAAAATGCTTAAATGCCATTCCCTCCTGTTACAGACAAGTTAGAGATTACTCTTGGCTGTGCTTTATCTAATGAACTTAGATTTGATATGAAAGATCACTTTATTAGCTGTAGTATCTTCTCATGACAATAGCTTGAGGAAGTGAGTATAATAATCTTCAACAGACGGGTAACTTTTTATTTTCAGTTAACTTAAACAGGCTATGTCTATTCTGTCAACTTTTCCTGAGGTCTTTTGTTTGACATGGCCTGTATTTTTTTTTTTTTTTTTTTAGGACTGCGCAAAGCTTCAGGTGGTTATTCAATTCGGAGGAGATTTGGCCCGATTCGATGGCCAAATTTCTGAATCCAAATCAAATCGGGGGACCAATTTAAAGGTCCAAATTGATTCAAAGCTCTCTGAATCTTCAGCAAAAATTTGGAGAGCTTTGATTCGGGCAGTCCCCAGTGGCTGCATCAAGGAGCTGATAAGTACAAGGGGAGGGAGTGCTGGGGGAGGGGATCACGGAGGGACCCCAGCCCCCCCCCATGGCTGCCCCAGCCCCCAGTGCTTCAGAAAAGCCCCAGTGCTCACCGGGTGCTGCTGGGCTGGGGGTGATTTCCCACTGCCCCATACTGCACCATGCTGTATGGGTGGCTCTGCATGAGCCATCTGACCCTCCTGCTCTCCCAGCCCCACCCCCC
>NW_017728943.1:3445690-3510386 GCF_001723895.1 Crocodylus porosus | reverse complement strand
ATGGCTGCCCCAGCCCCCAGTGCTTCAGAAAAGCCCCAGTGCTCACCGGGTGCTGCTGGGCTGGGGGTGATTTCCCACTGCCCCATACTGCATGGGGCACAAGCCCCATTGACCTCCCTGCTCCCCCAACCCCACCACAGCTGCCCTGCCCACCAGGGCTCCAGCCCTTTTAAGAACAAAAAATGTTTGTTTGTTTTCTGTAACACCTTAGGAAACCAATCACATCTAGTACAGAGAGCATCCTTCAGGTTGATAGTAGGGACCAAGAATATACTGTCCCAGCTGCCCTGTGCTTATTGCCTCAACTGCATTCTGATGGACTTGGTAGCTCTCTGTCGCACTCCCCATGTCACTTGAGAACAGACAGGGTTGTTTTTTAATCAGACTGATATATAATCTAACTCTGGACTGTACTCTGCTGGCCTTTTGTCAAATGTTTTGGAGATTGTTTGCAATCCCCAAGTCGCCTGGTTTGGGATTCAGTTGCAAGTCATACATCTATAGCTTGGAAAAAATACTCCCTGTATTGTCAGGAGGGAAGCTTGCCAAGCCACATTTGGCAACGGGAGTAAGTGGTTTCTGGTCAGCTTCAACTAACACTGGCATCCCATAAATAAAGACAGGAAACTTTTTCTACTTCTATGGACTGAAAGCATCCTTTTCTATTCGGGCATATTAACACTCAGTTTTTTTGTTAGCACCTGCAATATAGAAGTCTCTGATTATGACCATTCTGTTTATAAAAGGGACTAGTTCAGTCCAGTACTCTCTTGGAAAGTGTCTGTGGGCATCTTACTTTTGCTCTTTCCCTCCTGGTGTATCAAGACTCCAATTAACTTGGTCCAGTCCCAGTCCCCTTACTTAGCTCAGTCCATCTTGGCACTGTGTTGCTCTGAGGTTGCTACTTCAGGCAGGCAGGTAGGTAGGTAAGGCACAAATATCCGCGTACACCTCATTTTCCAAAGATTCTTTATATCCCTTTATGGGGCAGGCCTGGCTTCCACCTCAAGGTCTTCTACCTGTCCAATTGTGGTATCTGCCATCAGAGGCCTGTGATTCCCATTACACAGAAGCTTGGTCAGCTTCAGCCCATCTCCATTAGTTCTTTCTAAAGCCAATCTGACCCTAATTTTGTAGTATTTTCCCCCAGAACAGGGCTGTCTAGTTGTTGGCCTGTGTGTTGCATGGAGCCTGTGAGGGGTTAATGTGTGGACTCCTGACTCCTACATGAATGTTGCTCCCCCTATCACTCTGGGTGCTGTTTCAGCTGGGGTCTCTAGGCTCCCCCTCACTCCTTCAGGTTTTGTATCCAGCTTCCACTCCAGGGGCTGGGGTAGCCACCCATAGGTTGCAATAGCCACCTAGGAATGCAGTGCAGTGAGGGAGGGGTACCACCTGCATGTGCAGTGCAGCAGGGTATGTGTTTAGGGGTGGAGAGACATCTGTGCACATGCTACAGCAGAGGGGCTGTGGCCCCCGCTGCTTAGAAGTTGGATGGCCCTGCCCTTGATGATAAGTTGTCCATGTGAACCTTGGTGCTCTTCAGCAAGAATCACAGAGAAGTAGGGACCTCAGTAAGTCATCTAGTCCATCCTTTAGGTAAAACTACATTCAGCCCTGATACAACACAAGACCATGACATCTTAACCTGGTACAGGTAAGGCAGGGAGACCACAGCAGCCAATGTTCTGCTTCTGTAAAAGGTTGTTAATAAATGCTCAAGAGCTCCCAGGTAGAGAGCCATGCCCCTCACTACAGAGAAAGGTAATAACCCTCACAGTCCATACTAATCTGACCATGGGGTAAAATTCCTTCTTGACCCCAAATATGATTTGATCCTGAATGGAGGGGCAAGAACCTCTAGCCAGGCTCTGGCTTTAAGTCCCAACAGAAGCACTGATACACTCCAGTCAAAATTCCCTGCCTTGGCTATAGCCAACCCTCAATGCTTCTGAGAGAGGCATAAAAAAACCCCCTGAAATCCTGACATGCAGCAGCAAGAAGGACCAAGGATGGGAGGTAGAATTCCCTTCCAGCCCTAAGTGGCAACCAGAAAAGGCCAGAAGCATGGGAAATGTCTAGTAGAATATAGGGAAAACTATGCCTATATCATCCCTGACTTGTGGCTGTCCACCCCCTTGAATGCCTCTAGTGATGGACAGTCCGTAGCTTCCCCAAACACTATTCCACTACCTCACACTTCTAACAGTGAAGAAGTTTTTTCCTAGCATCCAGTGTAAACATACTTTGCTGCAACTTCAAGCCACTGACCCACATCCTACCATTTGCAGCAAGAGAGAAAAGGTGTAGCACTACAAGTATTTCATGTCTACTACCATGTTCACTCTTAGATGCCTATTCTGCAAACTTAAGCATGTTGCATTTTCCAAAAAATGCTGTCATTCTAAACCCAACTGAAATGGTATCTGAGGAAATGGGTGTCTCCCATGGTTGGGGATTGAACATGCATCTGGTTTCCTACAGGTGTCTGCCTGCTGATGCATCAGGTATAGAAACAGGTTGGCATCAGCCTATGCTCCAGAATTTCTTCTCTAGAAAGAGTGGAAGATGCTCCTTTCTTCCATTCTTATTCCATTCCTTGTACTCTGCCCATAATCCAAACCTGATGACTCTTCCTGCCCTGCAGTTCCCCTGGAGTTTTCCCAGGCTCCTTTTATTCCTTCCATGAGGCCCAGACAGAGTCCATCCAGCTCTTTCCCCACCTTCCCCCCTCCCCCCTTTCCACCTCTGCCTCAAAACTTTCCTAGGACGATGAGTTTTTCTGGAATGGCTAGGCTTCTCCAGCTTTGTCTCTCTCTTCCCTCTACTGAGCACTGTACTCCCTGGATTGTCTTTTATCCCTTCCCAATTTTTTCAAGTCCCCTGTCCCTCAGTTAGGAGAGAGCAGTGCTTCTGAGTTCCTGTAATATAGTTTCACCCTCCTCCCATTTGAATGAACTGTGAAAGATATTAAGTGCTTCAGGGTCAGAAACTGCCAGAAGTTTGACAGCCATGATATGCGTAGTTTCTTCAGTGCAACAAAAGCTATCTATGGGCTAAGAACACAAGGAGCTGTCCCTTTGAAATCCAAAGACAGAACAACAGTCTTAAAGGCAGCTCCACTTATGCACAGTGGAAGTAACACTTTCAAGAGCTTCTGGACCAAGAGTCTAATGTCAAAGATAATACCATCAAAGCCATTCCACAACATCCCATGAAGGACTGTGTTGCAGACAACAACTTAGCAAGAGGCCCTGAAGGGCATTCAGGAGATGAAGAATAACAAAGCATGTGGTCCTGATGGAAGGCCAGCTGAAATTTATAAGCATGCTAGAAAAAAGCTCTCTCTTCAGCTACATGCCATTATTCTGAAAATCTGGAAACATGAACAGATTCCCAGTGACTTGAGAGCTCCCAGAATCATAACCAGATTCAAGAAAGGAGATGGATCATATTGCAGCAATTACCATAGCATTGTACTCCTGTCCACAGCTGGGAAGGTTCTTGCCTGCATTTGCCTCCACAGGCTCACTCCCCAGGCCAAGGAGATTCTATGCAAGTTCCAATGTGGTTTCAAACCAGTCAGAGTTGCAATAGACATGATCTTTGTTGTTAGATAGCTACAGGAGAAGTGCCATGAGCAATGCAATCATTACATAATCTTCGCTGACGTAGCAGAAGCCTCTGATTTCAATCAACAGAGAGGCCCTATAGAAGATCCTGATGAGGTTTGGATGCCCACTAAAATTTGTTACTGTTATCAGACTTCTTCCGCAACCATTCTAAGCAAAGGCTTGGAAATGGACCCTTTCACCATTAGAATTGGAGCCGATCAAGGATATGTAATTGCAACAAGCCCTGAAGTGTTACAGTCAGCAATGTCTTCAGAAAACCCTCTATATCAATTGGAGGGACACTGAACTGAATGCCAGCATTCTGGCTCAAACAAACACCACCCGCATAGAAGCCATGTTTATATGGCACCAGCTCCATTGGACAAGACATCATAAGGATGCCGGACAGCTGGCTCCCGAAACAGGCCATATAGTTCCAACTTGCCAGTGCTGTAGATGTGAGCAAAAGAAGAGAGTCGAGAACACCTTGAAGGTCCACCTGAAAAAATGTGATATTAATATCAGTACTTATGTAGCGGCCTCCTCGAGGCCATCTCAGTCATCCCCAGTGGTGCTGTGACATAGGCAGGGCATCAACACTTGACCAAATTCACCTTAGTATGGAGGCAGAGAGGGGAGAGAGACAAAGGGAAAGAACTGGGAGTCAACATCACCAGGATCTACTCCTTCCTTCTGGAACTGTATGCCATGTCTGTAGTTTGACTGCAGATCTTGGATTGGCCTTCTGGGTCATCTCCAGACTTGCTGACTACCCTGTTTGCTGGAAGACAGTCATCATCATATTGAGGAAATGTTGTTGCTGACTGCTAGAAGTAAAGCTATCTGCAGGCTGTGGTCTCTTATGTCAGGGCACCAAGGGTTCAAACCTGAAACTCTAGAACTTGCAGGCAAAAGTCCAGGCTGTAGTGCCACCAGGCAACTAGCCAAATGCCAGCCCCAGCTTAGCCTGGTCCCTCCCGGTAGAGAATCAAGTGACTTGGGTAAACCAGTAGGAGCTACAAGTCCTTAATAGGAAGGCTATAACCCCCCCCAACACACACACACACACACACACACACACACTTCTTCTAAGGCCTTGTCACACCACCAGTGTGACGAGGTGTTCCTGCTCCCCTAACCACAACCTCAGCTTGACCCTTGGTTTGAACTGATACCTGGTTGACTTGGGCTTCCACTATCATAAATCCCTAACCTACTGTGATCTGCCTAGGCTCCAGCTGACTGCCTATGTTCTGGTTAACTCCTACATATGCGCTAGCAGCTGTTGCTTACAGGTACAGTGAAGCACTGTTTAAAAAACACTTGTCCAGGTGTCTTCCACATGTCCAGCAGAATCAGAATGCATGAAGGCTTTGAACACTCTTCTTCCACTCAAGCAATTTCCTTCAGTGTTCAGCAGGTGCTCAGAGGAAGGAATCTGACAGGACTTTAACAGAGACCTGCTTCAATCAGTGTCTCTCTTCTAACTGATTGGCGTTATAACAGGGGAAGCTAGTTCCAACCATCTCATGCCAGAACCTTGTAAAGGTGCAATTCCCTACCCCTTTACCTTCTTTATCAAAAGGAAACCCCAGTGAGAATAGTTATTTCCTATCGGTGATCACTGCTAAGCTGCCCACCCTATGTTTCATTTGGGTTGGTTCAGATGTCCCCTTGCAGGTAGTTCCAGCAGCACATGCCTGACCTCTGGCAGGAGGGATACCAGTACCCATCTAGCAGAGGGCCTGCTAAAAAACTAAAGTAAGAGAAGGTAATGGACATGAGAGATCACCAGTTGCAAACCAGATGAGTGGCACAGTGCCAGTCCATGGGCTGGATTGGCCTTCATATTGCTTCTACCTGGCCCTGCACACCAGGATCAGGCCCTGCACAGCTTTTCCTAGGGATGTATGCAGGTGTGTGTGCAGGCACCTGGGTTGGGGGGCATGTTTGAAGGCCCTCTAGGAATCTATGTAACAGCCTCCTCGGCCAAGATGAAACATGGACCAGAGCCGTGGCTGGCTGACTCTCCAGAGCAGCCGCAGCTGCAGGCACTTGCCCAGAGGGATGGCTCTGTTATGCCAGGGCTGCATGGTTCCAGCTTCTTGCTGGTTCAGTGTTAATAGGATATTTTTAAAAGGCATGAAGCTGTGATTGCACCTGTGCTTGCTGAATCTGAGACTTGTTAAGGAAAACAGCCTGGCTGGCACATCTACCCTCAACTGATTCCACCACTGCCTTAACAGAGAGGCAGGCAGAGATTTGTAAGGGTTTCAGGTGGTTCCCAGCCCTTCTCCATGGGCTGAAAGACAAGAACAGGGTGTGCACTGCTTGTTCCTCCTGTTAAGGGTCAGGCATGTTCTTCTGAAACAGCCTGCGTGGGGACATCTGAACCGAACTAATTGAAATACAGGATGGATAGCTCAGCTGACATTGTTGCTGGCATTGTTGATGGGAAGTGATCAAGATGGTTCACATGGTTTTTATTGTTTTGACTTGGATGCTATAACAGGCCAACAGGAGTTGAAGGGAGGAGGTCCAAGTAACACCCTCCCACCTCCTGCAGGGCCTTGTCCCCGCAACAATATAGTTAGGTGTTGTTGTCTTAGACTGTCCTGCTTGCTTCTGTCCTTGTCTTGGATCTCCTAGTCCTGAGCAACTGCTTGCACTGATCATGACTTTGTCTGAGCCCTTGACTTGATACTCTAGATACAGACTGATTCCCGTCTTCAACCTTGGTTTCCACTGTGGTAAACTCCTGACCTAGTGTAATCTGCTCAGCCCTTACACACTCAATCCTTTTCCTCAGCTGGTTCTGCTCCACATTAAAGTCAGTTCATTGGTTTGTTCCCTCAGCTTCTGGGAAGCAGTTCTAGGACTCCACTCTGCTGGTTAGGAACCACCCTCTCAATTCCAGCCTGAAATTAGTCATGGCCAGTTTCATAGATTTTAGGGACTGGAAGGAACTTTACAGGTCATTGGGTCCAGCCCTCCTGCACTTGGGCAGGAAAGACCCCAGCAAGGTGGATGCTTTTTAAAGATTGCCAGTGCGGGTGACTGTACCACCTCTGGGGGGGAGCCTGTTCCAGACCCTCGGCACTCAACTTGACATAAGGCAAAACTTCTTTACCAGTCTGAAGCAATCTTCAGTCAGTTTGTGCCCACTGTTTCTCATCCTGCCCTGGGGGGCCTTGGTGAACAGATGCTCCCCCAGGCCCTGATATATACTCCTATTATATTTACAGGCTGCCACCAAGTCCCCTCCGAGTCTTCTCTTTTCCAGGCCAAACAGTTCCCATGTCTTTCAGCCTCTCCTTGTATGACCTGCTCTCCAAGCCTCTAATCATTCACATGGCCCTTCTTTGGACTCTCTCAAGCTTTACCACATCCTTGTTAAAGTTCAGCACCCAGAACTGGATGCAGTACTCCAACTGCCGTCTCACCAAGGCCAGGTAGGGAGGATAGCATCCTTAGCCTTGCTTGAGATGCCTCAGTAGATGCATGCCAGTGTTTGATTAGCTCTGCCAGCTACAGCATTGCACTGGTGGTTCATGTTCATTTTGTGGTCTGTCATGACACCCAGGTGTCATTTCAGTTGTGGTGCTGCAAGCATAGCACTGCCAAGCTTGACTGTTGCAGATTATTTCTCCCTAGGTGGAGCACTTTACATTTCTCCATACTAAACATCATCAGGTTGAGGTCTGCCTAACTTGTGAGCCTATCCAGGTCAACCTGTATTGCCAGCCTGTCCTTGAGCGTAACCATGCTCCCCCATAGTTTGGTGCCATCAACAAACTTTGCCAGTTCACTTTTAATACCCAAATCCAAATAGTTGATGAACACATTAAAAAGCACTGGTCTGAGTACTGAGCCCTCAAGGATGCTACTGGGTGCCTTCCACCATGTTGACTCAGTTTCATCAATCAATACTCTCTGGGTCCTACCTCAGAGCCAGTTACCTAGCCCCCAAACTGTAAAGTAGTCGAGGCCGCATTTTCCGAATTTATCGTGAAGACGTCGTGGGAGACTAGGTTTATGGCCTTTTTGAAGTCCAAATATATGACATCAACCTCATTTCCTCCATCCAAGTAGTGAGTTACCTGATCATAGAAGGAAATGAGGTTGGTCAGGCATGACCTCTCCATAAAAAAGCCATTTTGGCTGTCCTTTTAGAATACTTCCTTCTGTTAGCCTATCAGTAATAGATTCTTTAATTTTCTCCAGGATTTTACTGGGGATTTGGTCAAACTGATTGGCCTGTAATTCCCAGGGTCCTCCTTTCTTCCTTTCTTAAAGAAATGGCCTTCTTCCAGTCGTTTGGGACCTCTCCCGAGCAGCATGAATCTTCAAATAACTTTGCCACAAGTCTCATGATGATGTTGGCCAGTTCTTTTAGCACTTTTGGGTGTAGTTCATCTGGTCCTGCTGACTTGTAGATATTTAGCCTTTGTAGGTGCTCCCCAACAAGATCTATGCCAGCTATGGTCACCCCCACCTTGATCCTGACAAGCAGGCCAACACCCTTGGACTGGTAGTATACCGATGTGAAGTACTCATTCAGGAGTTTGGTTTTGTCCTCAGTGTTGGTTATTAGCTGTCCCATTTTGTTCACCGTGGCCTTTTGCTTCCCTTATTTTTTTTCTCTGACTTCCTACATATCTAGAGAAGGGCTTTTTGTTGCCCTTGATTCCAGTTGCCAATTTGTATTCAGTTTGTGCCTTGGAGACCCCAGCAGCTGTGTGGCCATGACAGCACAAGCCCAGGGTTTCCATGGAGACCGGCCCTAGCAGCACTAGCAGGGCACCTGGCTGGATGTGGAGCTGCTCCAGGGTCAGGGCTGGGATCTTCCAGTGGTGACAGCATGGTCCAGAGCTGGGGCACGGTCACAATCTGCTACCTGCTTGCCCATGCCCAGGGCGTGCAGGCAGCAGATAGCAGTTTTGCCCTGGTTCTGGACCACACTGTCACTGCCACAAGATCCTGGTCCCAGAGCAGCTCCCCACCCGGCCGCAAGCCCTACCAGCACTGTTGGGTCCAGTCTCCATGGAAACCCTGGCCCCACACTGTCACAGCCCCACTGCCGCTGGGGTCTCCATAGAAATCAGCTGCAGTGATGGGGGAAGGGGATGCTGGGAAATGGAGTCCACCACAGGCCTGATCTGGTCCATGGGGCCAGACTTTACCCACCCCTGTTTTAGAACACGGATGACTGGAATTTTACACGGTATCCCAGAGGAAGGCTGGGATGGCACTGACATCTCTCTGTCTCCTACTCACTCTCTCTCTCTCCTGGTACATCCTAGGATAGCATTTGACTTCTTCGTAGCCATGTCACAGTGGTAGTTCGTAGTCAATGTGGGGTCAACCAACATGTGCAGGCCTTCCTTCTCCGCTGTTGTTTGTAACTGTTACATCCCCAGCTCATAGCAGAAATTCTTGTAATTGGTCCTTAAATGCATGACCTTTGTCCTATTAAACATTACCCAGCTGTACTGCTTGGCCATGTCATATCAGAATCTTTTAAACGAGATTGGATTTGTTGTTTCACGGTAAACTTCCAAGTTTTTACTTTTTTTGCCCTAATTTGGGGCAGAAATAAGTGCGGGAATATCAGAATCTCCATCATAAGGGAAGTGCCAGGTTTCACCAGCTCCCTCATGTTCCTTAACATGAGAGCGAGAAGCACTGCTACCGCCGGGAGGAGCTGTCAGCCTGGACAAGAGTCAACAGACAAAGGCAAGGGAAGCCTAAGTGAAGGAGATCCATGGCCCTTTTTTATACGTGCATGATGTGTGCCAGAAACAAAGAGGAAAAGGGGGGATGCTTGGGGCCAGTTTTGCAAGGACTCGGTGCTTACACCTGGAACTGACTGACATGACAACTCAGTACCCAAAATGCCCCTGATGTGCAGACCTCTGGCACAAGGCCCTGATCCAGTGCAGTGCTGAGCACCCTCCACTCAAGCCCTGCAGACCTATCTGGGCAGCAGGCAAGAGTTCTTCCTTGAGAAAGCAAGGAGCAGGGACAAACTGAACAGGAGCTGCAAAAGCAAGGGGGAGCCTGTGCCATTCAGCCTCCCATTGGTCAGGCCTGAATGCAGACCTCTACTCTTCTGCTGCAGTGTTTGTAAAGCAGGCACAAGATGAAAGAGTGATGCATGTTACTTTGGGAACCTTGGTCAGGTGCTCTGTGGAAACAGCCTGTGCCCAAGGGAAGGGGGTAAGCAACAGCTGTGCCAACACACCACACCTTGGCTTGCTGTTGCCACCACTCATCCTGTCAGGTCCAGATCCAAACTGCAGGACTCCTAGTAGGCTGGATTTGGGGTGAGTAAAGATTTATCAGCAAGATATGTCCTATAGCAGGGGTTTTCAACCTTTTTGATTGGTGTACCCCCGGCAGCTAGTTGAGGAGCAGGGAGTTGGCCGGATGGTCAACAAGTGGGGGGTTGGGGGGAACCTGCATGGAACAGCAAAACCAAAAAAGCTGGTGGCAAAACTGGAAGTTGCCCCCACTTCTCCATGCTGCTGCCACATACCTCCTGGGGTCTTCCCAAGTACCCCCAGGGGTACACATACCCCTGGTTGACAACCCCTGTCCTATATATTCAGCAAGGAATAACACTGTCCTCACCTCTACATTCCACCTACAACCCTTGGAGGTTGTCAGGTAATGAAGGTGATCCTGTAAATTAGTAGGAAGGTGACTATTCCTAGATCTGCAGGTAGGGCTCAGCTGTGAACTAAGACCTCTTGACCTTTAGCCCTTGAATGGTCAGCACTCAACTCCTAAATGACAAGGAGTCCAAGGTGACTCCCTAAGCCCTGAAATTATATGATTAAATGGGCCTCCAGCCCAGGAGTAGGGACTTATGTTCTAGTCCCAGCCCTGACTCTTTTTCTGCATCTGTAAAATAGAGATGAAAAGAAGTGCTTAGGAGCCTGTATGGGCAGAGTATGACTCTTCTACCCATTAATGATTTGAACGTGACGGGTGACCCCCATAAATCTTTGTGCTTCTCTTGTGAGTGACTGAGCAGGGCAGGTAAACAGGTCCCCATCCAGGAGGCTGCAACAGTACTTTACAGTATGAATCCCTGAGAATTGGCTAGCCAGAGTAGCTTTAGTCTTCTGCCACTGCAAGTGATGCTTCATTGTGGGAGGTCTCAGACCTGTCCCCTCCAGTGGCAAGTTGAGGCAAATTTTTCCAAAGACTTTATCTCCCATTTAAGTATTACAATAGTCCAGATTTCCACAAGTACTCGGTATATCATGTACTTATTTGGTGCTTGTGAAAACCTGGCCTGGATAGTAGGTACCGAGCTCTGAAAGACCCAGCCTAGAGACGTCCTGCCAATTTGGCACCCCAGTGTATGTTGGCATCCTTTTCACCTCCATGCCCTTGCCAGCTCCTCTTTCCTATGCTCCATTATATAATGCTGATATAGATTTAACTACTCTACCATGAGACCCTGAAGATTAAATCCCACAGCAAGCCAGGAGGGAAGGATTCAATAATAGCTCCCAGGGGCAGATTAATAGCTTGCTTTTTTTAATATTCATAACAATGCTGTTTTGTGTCCAGCTCCTGGAAAACTCCATGTCCTGTTGATTAGTTTAATACTGATGATACAAGCAAATACATTAACCATACTAACTGCTGCTGAGGATAAACAGGCTGGGGGAGGGAAAGCTCCTATTAGGATGGCATTTTTTTATGTTATTAAATGCTTGCTTTTATCAAGGTCAAGGGACAAGAGGGTTTGGAAAAATATGAACCTCCTACTTGGCTACAGTAGGAAAACAAGAATGAGATTCCCAGAGCCAGCTGGAATTTTTATGGTGATAAGGACCTGTAGCCCTGGACTAAAGGGTCAAATCCAGTCTAGGCTGACAGTGGCTGAAAGCAGCTGTCAGCTGACAGCCATATCTTGCAATTTGCCAAGCAAGTCAGCAGATGCCAGGACACTTGGACACATTATTGTATTCCCTAGCCCAGCTGAAAGCCAAGTTTGACCTAAGGCCCAGTCAGTCATGGGAACCAAAGGCTTCAGTCACCCTTAGCATAGTCCTTTTGGAGAACTATCGGGGCAGGTTAGCATGGAAGAGGCCCTAGATAGCTGCTAATCAGGCCAGGGGATAAACAGAGTTCTGGTCCCCAGAGCAAGATCAGATCCTTTTCCAATATGAACATCATTCCCAAGGTCAATAAAGGAAAAATAAGCATTATTGAACAGGCTGTATAGTCTGGGCGGCAGCTACCCTGACTAGGTGTGGCTTGGCCTGACCAGGGAGAACAAAGGACATGATAATTTCACCAGGGCTGCCAAACTCGCGCCACACAGCATTTTCTCTGCTCCCCCAAGGCTGGGCTATCTTTGGCCATGACAGGAGCAAGGCTCAGCCTGTCTTCCCTGCTTTGCTATCAGTTCAGACTTGTTCTGAAGATCATCCTGTGGAAACTGCCCTCAGACATACCCTACCCAGCAAGTGATAGGTTGGGTTTTCTGGTTTAATTTAGATCCAAATTAACTTAATTTTGGTTCAGTTTATTCTTGAAAGGGGGCTCCCTTGAAATGTGGGGAAGGGCACCCTGGAGAGCTAGGGCAGTATTTGCAGCTCCCAGACCAGCACTTCAGTCATTCCAGTAATGTCTGTAGGTTGGATATTGTACTCAAGGTATGTGGGATTCCCTCTAATAGCCCTAGCAAGGTGTTTTAGTACAGGAAATGACTGCATCTTTGTGCTACCTCCAGGATCTTCCATACTGGATCAGACTAACAGAGCAATGGCCAGGACTAGGTGTTTTAGTAATGATGCAAAGATCAGTGTAACAAGGACTTCAGGAACAACCTACTGAGAGAGGGCATTTTGTTGGCTTCAGCCCTGAGGCAGGAGTAGCACTCTGTGTGCGTGAGTTTGAAGAAGAAATGATTAAAGCAAACTGTTTTCTGCAGACACCAGTGCCTCTGAGACTGTTGCTGTTCTCAAACAATGATGTAAAACCAGAGTAACTCCAAAGTGGGAAAGCAGAATCCAGCTTTCTGTTGCTACTGTGTGTGTAACGGGTCCAAATTATGATTCTAGATTGTTGCTGGTTGTGACTCTCCGTGATCAAAACAGGAGGCGCATTTTAGTTCAATCAAGAGAAATGCAACACCTTTTGCACACAGCACATGTGTCAGACAGCAGGGTGTGGGGGGAAGGGGGAATGTATAAAAAGCTGTGATTACACTACGCTTAGCAAAACAGTGGAAATGCAATTAAAACCTATACAGGCAGGAACAGATTGGCTTTCTGCTGGCTTTTGTCCAAGGGGGGGTGGGGCAAATCAGTTTGGGACAAAAACAAAGATGGGCTCAGACCTCACTGTAAGGCTTTAATCCTTTGGGCCCTGAGATAAAAGCTGCATTTTTCATTTTCTCACTGCCCCTGCACATATCACTTTCCACTGGCACAAGAAGTGGAAGAACTGAACACGGGATGGCTCCTACCTGACTTGGGACTAACCCGAGGATGCAGCTTAGCTTCCAAATGGGCTCAGTTTAAAAGAAATAGCATCTGCTTTAACTAACACTCTGTTCTCTTGGATGCTGCTCATCTTTTCCCTCTTCTGTTTCTTGTTCATAACCTTTTCTCCTCCTTGAGGTGTCTGTTCTGTCATGTTTTCCCCACAAAGGGCAATTGCAATAAATTTGCAGCGTGTGATCTTGTCTCCCCCTAGCGGCCAGCTGCAGTTTTTGTGCCAGCGTACTACCTGTTCAGAAGCTACTCCTTTTAGTTCAAGTGATACGGAGCAATGTGTTTAGTTGGAATTGCTCTGGCAACCATACTGTGTGTTTGTGTGCATATGACACTCACTCCACATTCTGCATTTCTTAGGTTAGGTGACTTTATTTCAGATGAAGACAACTGGCTAACAAAGAGCAAAGCCAAAGTTTCAGAGAAGGGGGTTGGTGGTTGTGTTTGTATGCGAGAGAGAGCGAGCAAGCGAGTGAGCAAGTGTGAGAGAAAGAGAGAGCACCTCTTAGGTTAATAATTTGCATCTGTACTGAAATACATAATAGTACTTGTCCTGAACCAAGCAATAAACCTGTTGTGTATTTAAAGATACCATTCTGTTTCCTGTGTAAGGTATCTCTTCCCAGAGCTCTCTTGCCACAAAAGACCTATCTATTATGATAGCAGCCTTGTCTCCCTGCTTTACCTGTGGCAAGTAAACAGGTGTTGGTGTTTTGGGCATTATGCCTGGTAAGCATATCTGAGGGTTTATTCCTGAAGTTTTAGGAATAGATTTGACAAATGTTTGCCTAGGATGGTTTAGACAGATGATCCTGACTTGGCCTAGATGATCACCTGAAATCGCTTCCAACCTTACTTCTGTATCATTTCTACTTCCATCGATAAAGATATGCCATATTTACACACATACTACACGCACTTCCCCCCCCAAAAAAAATTAGCCTTCCAAAATTGAGGTGCATGTCTTAAGCTGGGAAGCTGATTTTTTTTTTTTCTTCCCCCCAAAATAGCAGCAGGTGCATTTCTATTCAGCCAGTGCAGAGAGAGCCAATTGACTTCATGGCTGATCATACTCTATTTGATTCCTGATAATTACTCTGCACACAACAAGTGTTAACAACCCACTAATTAAGCTATTCTTTGCAGTTAAGAAATGGCAGCAAAAATTACAGTTTAGTTACCTCTGGTTTCTCTTCTCCTATTTCACAGTCCTGTAAACTGTTTTTAGCTCTTTTTACAATCCTTGATCTGCCCATGGAATCCAATTTTCAGCAGCAATTAGTTTCAGCTTTTGGCAGAGCAACCAAAAGCAGCTAACAGCTCAGCTGTGAAAGAGTTAAAACTGTAGCTTGTGTCTGAGCAGGAAAAGCAAGGGTGAGAGATCTGAAGGTTAGGTTGTATCATTGCTCTTTTTGGCATATCTCTGGAAAAATCGTCTCTTCCTCATTCTGCCTTCTCAAAAACAAAGTGCTTGTCTTATTTGGGGGGCTGTAGTATGCATGAAAAGACAGTAGTATTTCACGTTTCCATGGATTTCTCTTCACCACATTCCTGTGAGGAAAAGAAGTGTTATGCTCAGTACTGAGAACCTGATATCTAGTTTTGCTGTGCATCATTTCAGAAAATGGCCAAGCTCCCACCAGCTCTTTGGGGGCAAGTTTGTTTAAAGGGCTTAGAGCTGAGAGCCAGATTTTCAGTACTTGGTGACCAACCTTGAAACCAGGGCTCAAAAGTATATTTTTCTCAGCTAGTCAACTAAATAAATCTCACCTATGGGCACCTCATAAATGACTAGATGGGGTAGGTTGGATTCTGTGGATGGATGTGCAGATGAATGGAGGAATAAGAACTGATGATTAAAGATCAGATGAATGGATAGAGCTAGTCAGAAAAGATTAGGTGGCTTGATGGATGGGAAGAGAAAATAGAGCAAGGTTTCAGAGAGAGATTGAGCCAATAGATGGGTGGGTAAATAGTATGAGCAGACACACAGATGAAGACAGTTCCCTTCATCAGTCAGTTCTGATCTCTGTCCATGTTACACAGAGCAATATAGCAAGCTCCCAAACACAGGATTTCAGAGCACCAGGGGGACTAAGATGAAGGATATGCTTACTGCAGCAAGTAGAGCTTTCTCTGAGGTGATAATGAGGCATTATGTAGAGCAGACAGAGACCTGCAGGAGCTAGGAAAAGACAGTGGGAGCAGAGTCAGACCTGGCAGGTGATAAAAGTGATAGTCAGGGCTTTCCAGGAAAGAAGGCTGTGCGCTAAAGCCAGGCATTTTGCCTTCTGCTATGAGGTATCTTGGGGGGCCTCTCTCTCCGTTGTTGAAGGCATCTTCTGCTTTTCTAATCTGCCTAGTGCACATCAGATTTGCTGGCTGGACTTTGGGAAGGCAAAAATGGTAATATTGGTTCAGCGCAAACAAAAGCCAACCTGAAAACCCTGTGCTAGCTGGCAGTGAGATGCCAGAGAACCTTGCAGGGGCTGCCCTGGTATTATTCTGAGCCCAGGAGGAAGCAGGATGTGTCGGGTGCTTTGGGGCTTCAGATAGCCGTGGGCTCTAGCCTTCCAGACCCAAGCTGCAGCTTTAAAGAAACATTCACATGTGGGCTTGGCCCCTGACGAAGCCCACTTGCCACCTCTGGCTTCACTCCTCACCTGCATCCTGTCCCAGCTTCCCTTCTCTTCCATTACATCAGTTCTTCTCCCAGGCCCTTGTTGCCCACAAAACTACATGCCTGGGGCTAACTTCACCTTGGTCTGTCTCCCTGCACCTCTGTCCTTCCAGCCCTGTGTCTTGCTCCATTAAACTGCACAGCATTGGACTCTTACACACACCGTTTCCTCTCTGGGACACTCCCTGTAACACTATAAATCACCTTTATGTACTCCCTTGTTCACTGATGATTATTTTGCTCTTCATAAATTCTTTCCAATCTTGGTCCAGATACCAGGCCACTGATGCCTCTTAGCCACAGCAGTGGATTTTTCCATGTTGTTTCCTCCTGCCAGCCAAAGACAGGAGCTCAGTGCCATTCCTGCTTGCCACCCAGCCTGGGCCTAACCCCATCCTTGGGACCTAAATACTATGGTTAGACATATGCCCCCTATGCACACAACCTCTTTGCAGCAGCATGGATAGGGAAAAACACCCTAAGGTGCTCTTGTGCCAGCCTCATTTTAGCTGTTCAGGACCTCAGAAATCATCTTGATACCTTGTACAATTTTTCAGGCAAACCAGAAAGCAAGGCATAGGCCCCTGCAGCCTGAGGTGCAGAAACCCAAGGTTCAAATCCCTGCTTTGCTGTTCTTCTACACTTGACATGCATCATCTAGCTGCCAGAGGTTAGGCTGTTCTAGACTGGGTCTGTCTTATGTTGAAGCTCTTCTGCTTTGGAAAAGTAATGAAATATAGGAGCAGGAACCCAGGGTCTTCCACATGTGAAGGGAGCAACCTTTCTATCCACAGATCGCTGTGGGGGCTTCTCTCTCCCTCCATCAGGCCAGATGTTCCATCCTCAAGCTGAGGAACTTTTCCCAGTTAATACTGCATCCTACCTGAATAGAAAGTTTCAGGTGCAGTGAATCACTGCTTCCGCACAAAAGCTACCCTTGCTTGGAAATGTCCAGCCCAACCCCTATCATGACTTGTGTGGGCCCCATGTGGAATCTAGGCCAGGGAAGGTGCACTGAGTTACCAGGCAAGGCTCGAAGGGCCACACTCTCAGCATGGCCATTAATGGAGAGAGGCTGACTTACATCAGCTGGCCCAACCTGAGTACTGGGGGGGCTAGTTGGCACCTATTTTGTGGTTCAACTGCCAGAGAGAACAAGGAGGTATGCACTGTGCCCCAAGAATGACCAGGGTACCCTCAATAAGAGCAGGAGCTAACCTCACATTTCTATTGACTACCATGATGTTCAGATTATAAAGTTACATTTTTTCCCTCCAAAAAACTATAATAATCTCACTCAATTTATATGAAGAATCAACCTGCAATTGGACCATCTACAGTGTGGAGTTCTGTACTTGCTGCACCTTTGTACATATCACAACATTTTCCAGGACAGTTTTTATTTCAGTATTTTTAGTGCATTTAACCTTTTGGGTCCTTTTCTTGGTGATTTGATTCTCCTGTGACATTTTGCAAGGACACTTTATCCGTTGTTATCAACTTGCAGCTTTTTTCTCTGTATTTTTTTCCCCTTAAAATTGAACCAGAAAATGTAAGGTCAACTTACATGCAGGACTGACATGTAATCAGAACAATATGATATGCTGGCAAGGCTGTAGTAATTTCCTCGGGGTGATCAGAGCACAGCATCAAGGTAATGTAACAGTCAGAGCTCAGCAGCAAGTGGGGCATTGCAGGTAGACGAATGAAACCTGGGAATTGGATGCAGCCGGCTGAGACTACAGACAGGGCTGTGTGGGACATTGGGCAGCACAGACTGAGAGAAAATACCAGGGAGAGCTACAGTCCACCTGTATCCAGCAGCCTCTGTAAAGAATCCCCCTTTATATTATATACAGACCAGGCCTGTCTCCTCTTGGTCATGGGAGACAGGACAGGGAGTTGGTAGGGGTGTGATCTAGTAATTAGACTGTGGCAGTGGGTACCTGGACAGGACTCCTGGGTTTTTTCTCTGACTCAGCAAGGGTGTATTCCTTGGAGCAGGAGCCCATGGGCTGCTTGCAGCCTGCAAGAAGCGTGTGGGCAGTTAGCAAATGGACCTTTTCATGGCAGCAATTCTTAATAGTACCAGCTGAAGGATGCAGCTGCAGGCAGTGATTGTTCCATAGGAATAGACTGGCAATCCTCGGTAGCAGCTCTGCACTCTGTCATTAAGGATAATGGAAGTCCTTTGTAATGGGCTTAGCAAGCCAGTAGGGAGGGCAGCCTTCCCTCTCCCAGTGGCTACCAGAACTGCTAGACACTCCTCAAGACCACTTAGTGTAGGTGAGGCATGTTGCGTTACATCTAATGAACATAAAGGCAGTTCATCTTGTTGTGCAGTCTGCTGTAATAGACTTACCCATTAAATGGTCCCCTGAAAACAAAACTTTGGGAACATCTGGTTTAAAGCATGGTGTTGGTGTCAAGACTCTTGAGTTAGCTACCGAGTACCTCCAGTAAGGCTAATATTCATGTACCAGTGCCTTCGTAGGTAGAATTAACAATTTCCTGCCCTTGAGGTATGTGTGGTCTCTAATGGAAAGATGTTAGTGAACAGGAACAGTCTATTCTCCATAACTTTGTTAGTCCTGGAGAAGCAAGAGGAGCTGCATGCCTATACTGTGTAGTTCAAGTTCTGAAGAAGCTGGGAACCCTTCCCACTTCTCTGAATTTCCCTGGGAGCAGTAGCACCTGGTGAAGCAAGTGCTCCCCTAGTTAAGACAGTTCCTTTCTGAGAAGGGGCCACAGGGAAGCTTTTTCCTATACTTGAGAGCTAGCTCAGTCCTCTGAGTGATGCCTCCACATACCCATTTGTGCACTCTGCTAGTTACAAGATGTTGCTGCTTCACAATACGTGATTGCCAGCACCTTAGCGAGTGCAAGGCACCATTCAAGGTGGGGCTCTGAGCAGTGGACCTTTTAGTGTGGCTTAAAGTATTGATCTAGTAGATAAGGCTATGTTCACATTGGATATAGGTACCACTTGGGCCCAGCAGTACTTGGTTCCCCCCTGCTGGAGCTCTGTCACAGCCCACTTGATTTCTTGTCCATAAATCTCTCCAAAGCCCGTTAGTGTCTTGCCTTGCTCCATGACTTAGACTCACAGATGTACTCAAGCTGCCTAACCATATTTTGTGCAAAGTCCTTGAAAACTCCCATTTGTCTTTCTCAAGTCTCCCCCCCCCCCATAGCACTGACGAGCACAAGAAGCAGCAAAATGCACATATCACAACTGCAAGTCAGGCATCTGGACCCAAGCAGGTCCTGCCCTTAGCTGGAAAGTCACCCTGGTCCTCAAGGGTCTGAGAACCTGCTTGCTCTGTGTGCATGTGTGTGCATGCACACATATGTGAGCATGTATATTTGTACGCATATAGGCAGGGGCAGCTCACATTGTTCTGAACTATTTGCAGCTGGGTCATGTTTGGGGGATGCTTACCAGTGACAGTGCCACAGTTTCTTGTCTAAGGGTTGTCTGTCTGAGGATTTTTTTTGTACTGTTTGTCACAAAGGTGTCTGAGCCCCTGGCCTGTTAAATGAGTAGTCATGGCATAGCACTTAGTGAACTTCATGGAGTTGCTGGCCCTTGTTTCTCAAGAGGCAAAATTCTTCCTCGGTTTGGTTTGTTCCTTATTGATGGGAGCTTAGAGGAGAACTCAAATCTGTGCTGGCGTATATGGGCAGAGGGGGATATCAGTATTGGGGTGTCATGGTCAGGGATGCACCTTTATCCATCACCATGGAAACCCGTGTTGAATCGTGAGGAGTGGACCTTGCCCTGACTATCACCCCCCACCAAGGTGGGAGTGGTCGGTCATCAGATTTCATATTCCTGCCATCTCTGCTCCTCTATGTAGCTACTTCCTTGGAAATAGCTGTCACTTGCTGGAAAATTCCACCTTTCTCCTCCAGGAAGAGCTTGATCAATTTGCAGGAGGCTTTTTTTGTGTGTGTTTTCTTTGTTTGTGATGAGTATAAGTGAGGGGCCTTGTGTCTGGATGAAGAATGGAGAGGGAAAAGGCTTGGTAGAGATGGTGTGTGCATTTAGTCTGTGACACAGCGAAGCCTGTGGTATCTTGTCTCCCAGATCAATGAATTCATAACTAAGAGCCTGTCAACTTCATTCCTAGGTGTGAGGAGTTGCATTGGTCATGCTCAATGGTTGGAGCACATCTTTACAACCAGGTCTGGGTCTGAGATGATGGGGTACCAGCCATGGGTGCAGATTGGGGTTGGCAACCTTTTAGCAGTGGTGGGTCAAAGTAATGGTGGTTGGGGCAGAGGCAGGCCACTGCAAGTACTTGTTCTGTCAACAACAGTCCCCACCACCACCAAGTTTCTGACCCGCTCACTGTAACAACACATGACCCATCTTCTGCCTCCACTTCCCTTGCTACCAGTGCACTTCTGTCACCACCAATCCCTTCTGCTATCAAATTGCTGCTGTCACTTTGGTTTTCTGGGACGGATCTGGCCCATGGACTGTAGCTTACTGACCCTTGGTATAGATTGGCATCACTTGCCGCTATGCCATTTGGGCATCCAGTAGTGATGAGGTAGTTTGAAGAGACCCAAGGCTGGGAACCAGTTTAACAGTGGACAGTATCACAGAGGAGGTCCTTTCCCTCATACTTCCCATGCCCAGGAACCCAGCCAAACCTCATCTCTTACCATCTATGCTTTCTACAGGGCCTGTATTCAAATGGGGCATCCATTAAGCTGGGTGTCATATGTCTTGGTGGCACCTCAGCCCTTGTGGCCTTTATATGCGCCTTCCCTTGGCTCCATAGGGACATTGGCTGATACCTCCTGGTGGATTTTAGCCCTGTGAGACTTCCTGGGTGTAGAGCAGTCGATGGTACTGCCTGTAATCACCTACCAGGTTTGGTTTCTCCCTAATGGAAGGGAAACCTTCCATTCAAGCCCACCAGCTGAATCCACAATTAAAGAAACAACCAAAACCCGTGCCCCTGCCCCCCCCCACACACACACACCAACCCTAATATTACTTGGAAATGAGGATATAGTAAAAGAGCCTGCTCATGAAAATGGGCCTAGATGCAGCTGTGACATTTGAAAGCAAGTATCGGTTAGAGTAGGCTAATACTGGTCCCTGAGTTTCTTGTGGCAGGTACATTCCCTTGCCTGCCCTGGCTGCAGATCTGCAGTTGGCCTGTCCCTTCAAGCCAGGGATCTTCAAGCTCTTTGCAAACATCTGTTAAGCCCACACCTGAGATGGGTAAGTGTCACCCTTCCCTCTTACACACAGGGAACCCACACCACAAGCAGAGGCAGAGGCAGAGGCAGAGGCAGAGGCAGAGGCAGGGGCAGAGCTTACCCCAGGAGCCCCACTCTAGCCCTTGCCCTTGATGCTGCCCTGACCCCAGGAGCCCCACTCCAGCCACATACCCCCTGCCTGCCTGGCAACAGTGGGGGGCACAACTCCATCACCTGGTGTGATGACAGACACACCAAAGGAGCATCTGAAGAGGTGGGGAAGAACTAGGAAAGGACAGAGCCATGGGAGAACTAGGAGGACAAGGCTCCAAGAAGAAAGTGGTCAGTAGCATCAAAGACAGTTGCTAGATGAAAGATGATGAGGCTGAAGGACTGAGCCTGAGCTTAGACCAGGAAGCACCAGAGCCTTGGGTCAGAGTGGTCTTAATAGGAAAGCAAACTGGGGAGGGATCCTGTGAGTGGGAAAAGGTAAACTCCAGGCTGACTGCCAGTGGTGCATCCAATGAGCTTAGGGCATGTGTGTTCAACTGGCATCTATGAGAGGTTAATGTGCAGCCTCTAGACTCCTACCTGCTGCCATTCCTGGTATGGGAGGGTAAAGTGAAGGTGGAAGGGCTGCCTCCACATGCGGTGCAGCAGGGGACTTGTAGCCTGGGGGCCTGTGGCTGTCCACCAGGGCATGCGGCTCCTGGACACTTAGAAGTTGGACAGCCCTGTCTGACAGGGTGAGGGGAAGGAGCTGGCGGGGCAGACAAGGCCCAGTGTGGGTTTCCTAGACAGGGAGAGATTAAAGCAGGGAACAAAGCTGGGGCCAAGATCTTATGATACTGTTGCTCTAGCAAGTGCTTTGAGGCTGGAGGTGCGGCTGTGCAAAATTGAGCTTTACCTGCTTGCCACGTACAGACCAGTAGAAGCACCTCACCCCTCACATACCAAGCTCCTTTTATTCCAACCCCGGATTCTCCCTACACCATGCTGCATAGGATCTCAGCTCTGCCCTATAGCGCTCCCTGCCATTCCAGGCCTGGCTCCTAGCACATGCAGAGCTCTGCTGACACCTATATCTACCGGCACATAGCTCTGGTGACTGCCTTCAATCCCAGCCTATTGCTCCCATGTAAGAGCTTTGCTAAGGTCCCTTAACCTCACCTGGAGCAGGTGGCCTGCCAGTGCTCTGTTCCCCACATTCCTATCTACCTTCCTGCAACACAAGCTTGGCAGACAGCTGCTGTCCACAGCGGGGCAGGGGCGAGAGTGCCTTGCAATGAGAGGCAGCATTCCAAAGTGCTGGGTTGGGGAGATGCACAGCATCGTTGCAAAGAGGGTAAAATGGCATTATACTCCTCTCTCCTAAGGAAGAGAGAGTTCCATCACCTCCTCCAGATGGGCTTCCCATCCTAATTAATCCCAGCCACAGCCTCACCTAAGAAACCACTCTCTGCGGGGTGCATCTCCTCTGCCAGCTCTCTCAGTTTTGCCTCAGGCAAATCATAAACAATTAGAGGATTGCTTGTGTCCTTGCTCCTGTCCTGGGTAAAGCCTCTTCCTGGTGGGTGTGCTGCTTTTTAAAGTACGGAGAAAAAGCATCTCACATTTGGCAGCTGTCTTAAGATTGCTTCCTGCTTTGGGCAAATACACCCCCCTGCACACCCACATGCACATGCATCAGCACATACTTAGCCATGTGTATACATGCACACTGGCATGCACTTGTATGCAAATACATACATATGTGTGACCAGAGCTCTTGTTGCTCTGCTTGGCCCCTCAGACTGCAGACAGCAGGAGCAAAGCATAGATTCTCCTACTGCAAGAACAGTGCCCCTGCCAGCCTACTCTGGCTGCTCCACAAGGGTTGGGACTTTGAGCCTTTGGATCATAGAAAAATAAGGCTGAAAGGGACCTCAGCACGTTATCTACTCCAGCGATTGGCTACCTACAGCCTATGGTTTGGATCTGGCCGTTGGAGCTATTTGATCTGGCCTGCAGCCATGGGGCTTCAGCAGTGGGGGGGGGGGCTTTGGCTATAGGCACTGTCCCTGTTCTGCCATAGGCAGAAGTGGTGGCTATGGGAGCTTTCCCTGTGCTGCTGCAAGAAGAAATGGGGGGTGGGGGGAGGTGCTGGAGCTCTCCCTGTGATACTGTGGTAGAGAGAAGTGGCAGTGGTAGTGGCTGGGTCCACCTGCCTCTGGCCTGAACTGAGCCATTCCAGCCCTCAGCCTGAAAAGGATTGGATTAGGTTTCTCTAATCCAACCCCTTGCTGAAGGCAGGATCATCTCTATCTAAGCCAGGGGCAGCTGGCCTGCCACAAGTGGCAGAGGCAGCCTCTATATAGCACATGGCAGACCAGGGAGAAGACAGCCAGCACAGTGACAGATAGGACAGGAAGCAGAAAGCAGAGGCACAGCTCAGGCAGGGAGCACAAGGAAAGATGCAGAAAGCAGAGCAGCATCTTGGGCAGGGAAAGGGGTTTGGAGTGCTGCTAGGGGAAGGTGTGGGGCTAACTTGTGGCACGCTTGCTGAAAAGGTTAGCCTCCGCTGTTCAAAGCCATCTTCCACAGCAGTGATTCTCAGCCAGGGATCCGTGGTTCCACCGGGGTGCCTTGAGATCCTTTGAAGGCTGCCGCAGGGTGCCACCGCCTGTTAGCACTGTTAGGTGTACAAAGATGATTCACAAGATAAACCCAGAGAAGTCAAATAGGAATCCATAGTGTTAAAAACACTCTGACATGTTGTGGTCTTTCTGAGCTCTGTGCAACAGAAGAATTGCTGTAGTATTTTTCTGTAGTCAAGAAATGAGCAAAAACTAAGAGCTGGAATTTTCTGAGGGGAACCTTGAGCCTACTAAGGGGTGCCTCAAGCCTTCTTAAAAGTTCCTCAAGTCTAAAAAGGTTGAGACCCGCTGCTATAGAATTATCTAACCTAGTCTTAGAACTGCATGAGTGGCCCTTATCCAAAACTACCTAGCATGGTGCCTGACAACAGCAAGAATACCCTAACTTTCCACAGGTAAAGCGAGAAGATGCATGCACAGTCAATGTCCTGCCACTGCAGAGACTGGTAGCCTTGTGCCTCCAAATCCCTGCTAAGATTTTCACTGGAGCCCTGAATAGTGCAGATGAATGAACGCCTAAATGGGGGCAGCTTTGGAAAGCTCACCCCTAACGTTAAAGGCTGGATTGAGGGACAAAGGAAGGGAAAGAGAAAGCAAGCAGTAGCACTGGGCCCCAGTGCCCCTCCTTGCTCAGCAGCTGTTCCCCACAAAACTGCTTTGCTCTCATCAGCCTTTACTCTGTCTTCTGTCTCCTGAGGTCTCAGATTCAATTCCAGGAGTTGCTTCCAAGTCCCTGCCAGGCACACAGCAAACAGCTGTTACATGTCGCGCTGAAGTGAAGTGAACCGATCCTTCTTGCATGGCTCAGCCAAGTCTGAGTAACTCTATACAGGCCTCATGATCCAAACAGCATATGGAAAGAGAGCCCATATACTAGGAATGCTCTGATGCCATGTGCCGTGGGAATTCCTCAGGCCTCATCTAATCAGGCAGCAGCCTGATAAAACTACATGATGCACCAAGTAGGTGAGCCTAATTTACTCACCCTCTATAAGCAATGCAGTGGACTCCTGGGTTCTTCTCCCAGCTTCCCAGCTCCAAGAGGGGGTATATCCGGTGGTTTAGTCAGAGAACATTGGAGTCAAGACCCCCAGTTCTGTTCCCATTTCTGGGAAGGAATGTGACTTAAGTGATGAGAATGTAGGGTAGAGGATTTTTGGGTCCTTTGCCTGACTAGCCTGCAGTTTCCCATGATCTTGGAGAAGTCTTTCTTGAAGTCCCCTCTGATATAAAATGACAATAATAATATTCCCCATTTTGCAAGTTGCAGGGGAATAGTAGTGATCATAATGATAATTATATTTTCCCCCACTTTGTAAAGCTCCTTGAGCTCTCAAGGTAAAAGATGTTATTGGATGACAGCAAATTATTAGTGCAGCTATTTGAACTCCTGGAGACAAACAATGTGCATTAGAAATGCAACTTCTCCTTAGTAGGGGGATTGGGGGAAAGGAGCTCAATCCTCTTTGCACGCTTTTGTTATTTGTGAGGACTCATCAGTAACTGATGATTACACTGTTCAGATTCAGGTGGGCTCTTTGCCTATATCTCATGGCACGTGCTTGGGCACCATGTCATGTGGTCTTGTTTCTGATTGGAGGGACATGCCAAGGAAAGCCACAATGGGAGAGTGGACCCTCTGTTACAAGGAGATTCTGGGTAGTGGGTCAGATAGACTCAGGCCTACCCGAGTGCTCTGGCATGGGAACTGCCCAGTGTGCTTTGATATTCTATGTGTATTGTTGTTATGTTTGTCTCATGTGTTGGCTGATTTCTCTTTGGGTATGAAAGAGAACCCTCCCAGACAAAGCACGCCTAGGCCCACAGCTCTGAGAAGCCACATGCCCAAACTTTTAAAGGGGGGGACGTGTGGGAGAATGCCATCTTAGTCTATTCCTAAACTCTGCTATAAGGTGTTTTCTTGCATTGTTCTATTACCTGTCTGTCAGTTTGCTTACTATGGTCCCCATGGTCAAGCACCCTCAAAAGTCTACAAGGGCTGTGTATCCCAGGGGGCACAGGGCCATAGACAGACCAAGACTCCTGGGTTGTGGCATCAGTGACCCCAAGTTCATGGGTGTGCTCCAGGAAGGGGGTCAGCCAGACATGAAGCACCCCCAGGGAGGCATCCAGAGCCTGGTAGGTGGTTGGGTGCAGTGAGGTGGGTGGCTCAGTGCGGGAGGGCCCACTGCTAGCACTCCACAGTGTGTGTGTGTGTGTGTGTGTGTGTGTGTGTGTGTGTGTGTGTGTGTGTGTGTGTGTGTGTGTCAGCTGTCTGGGTCTTTAAAGGGATTTGACTGTGTCTATTTCTTCCCCCTTCCTTTGTGCGCGCGCGTAACTGACGTCAGGACTGATTTTGAAGTTCTGCAATACAGGCCATCTGCTCCTGATTACAGGAGCCTGAGCCATTTAAAATTGTACACACAAAGACAACTGTTCCCTCTGTCCCCTCCCTTCCCTTCCCCAGCAGCTCAGAGGAAAGTTTTTGGGAACACTGGCTCTGCCAGAGAATGGAGCTCCAGATAGGAACATCAGCAAGTCCTAGTGCCTGCTGATGTGCTAATCCTCCTTATTTGCAAACTGCTGGCCTGTTAATCACAAAGCATAGGAGCAAGATAAGGAACCCAGGAACTAATTGCCTTGGAGAATGTTTGGGTTATTTTCCACAGAGCCTTGTCCAGATGAGAGCTAGAAGCAGACAACTTCTGTATCTCTCCTCCCTGCCCCACCCCAATTCCATCTCAAGTCTAGGAAAAGATTGCTGCAGATTTTTTCATGCTCTGCGAACTCACAAATGGCACAGACAGGACAACTCTCCTATTGGAGCTAGCAGGACAGTGGGATTTTCCATTCCAGGGCAGGTACATGATGAAAAGTGCCTGCAGAGTGCTGTAATGTGTGCCTAGTGCATTCCACTCTCATCATGCTAAGTCTACACTAATACAGCAGCTCTCCTCTTAGAGGGTCTCCAGGAGCTTTATGGATTGTGCCTGTAAAACACAAATCAAAATGCAGTTTGGAGTGGGAACTGCTTAACAGGGTAGCTACTTAACAGTGTGCTGTACAGCAGCTTTAGCTCTCCAGGAAGTGATGAAGAGTCCTGTATCTCTTTGTTTTTAGAGAAGTAAAGTGTAATTTATTTTTGTTGACTTTGGCCAGCACATTATTGTGCTTAACAAACCCCACCCTGTATTGTGTAGACAGGGACACAGGACCCCTAGAAAATAAACAGTAATGTTATCTTACCCGTATTAATGAGCCTAAGCTCTCAGGCCCTGTGTTTGACAGCTTATCCAAAAAGTAACTTGTCTAGCAGGCAGCACCATACTGGGGCATAGTTCTGACTCAGTGGTAAAAAACATAGTTTGTACATTTACCCTAATTAGCCATGACACCTTTCAGGGCTCATCCAGCACCAGGATTTACTGCATAGTTCCTTCTGTTCTAAAGGAGAACTTAATTGTGTGCTCTGTTCAGGAGCAATCAGATCTAGGATTGCTGTAAGTGCATCAGGTGCCATCTCAGAGAGAAGTATGCTCTGTCAGTGCACTTTCATGTTGTCCCTAGCCATAGCTTCCTGTTGTTTCAGCCTGTCATTGCTTAGCAGCTAATTACGAAACATCTTCACAGTGCCTTGGTATATAATTACCTTTGTGTTTAGCAGATTACGTATTGACATGCAATTTCATTGACATTTCATGTGACCCTAGCACGTGCTTAATATTTGTAAATTAGTACACATAAACTAACATATTTGTCAGGTACACACAGTTCTCAGACTTACGACACAATTGGTTCCTGAAAACCGCATCTTAAGTTGAAACATCATAACTCAGAACCGATTTTCCCATAGGAACAATGTTATAAATGAAGGGATTGGTTCCTGAACCAAGGCCTGATACCCTATTTTCACCAAAAATAACCCAGTATTTTGTACTCATTCAATTATATACAAGTAATATAGCTACATTAATGTATTTATATTGTAAATAGCAATCGTATTGATTTGGAAGGACTTCTTTGAAGTGACTTTGTTGCACTTTTTGAAGGCCTCTTGGCTGGACTTTTTGAAGGGCTCTTGGCTGGAGTCTTCTCAGGAGCTTTAGCTGCAGGTTTTTCTGGAGTCTTGTCTTCTTTCTTAAAGAAAGTGTCCAAGGAAGTTTGGACAGATGTTCTCCAAGGAGATGGGTGACGCAATGAACTTGTTTGCTGGTGTGGCATTGCATCGGATCAAGCATCATAAAGTCTAAACTGACATCAGAAAGTCGAAACGGTGTCAGTTTATAAACGTCGTAAGTGCCATTCGTTGCAACTCGAAACATCTTAAGTCGAGGACTGCCTGCTACGTGCCTGCTTCTGCATTACCTGGCAAAGCAGCAGTATTGGTCTCTCTGCTATGATACCAAATTCTTTGATAGGCATTTTTGGAAGGCTCCCTGCTGCTTTGAACTAGAGTGAAAATAACACAACATGATACAAGGTCTCACATCTGTGATCAGGGCCGTTTCCTAAATAACACTTAAATCAGTCAAATCTGGGTCACCTTGTTGCTTAGACTCTGTTGAATGCTACCATTGCGTTCAGCAGCAGGCCATTTGCTCATGACACAGGCAGTGTAGTTACCCAGTGTGGGAGTCAGATGAATGCATCCTGTCAAATGCCATTGTTATTAAACCTGTGCGTGTTCCTTCAGCAAAGGAATTTGTTCTCCCCAGAGCCCCTAGCTTGTTAAATCCTGATCATGCAGCTACTGTCTGGTTAGGTAGAAAAATGAAGCTCTGTTGCATGCAGCTCCTTATTAGCCTAGGTTGGAAAAGAGTCTGGCTGATTTACGCATTCAAATATTGCAGCCCTCTAGGATTAAACCCTGTAAATGCTGCTAACCCTGGGGGCTATAAACTAGAGCAATTACTACATTCTCATCTAGTAGCTGACAGGCAGATAGATCTGGAGATCTCCTTTCTACCTCAGGCTTTGCAATGGACTTTCCTGGGACATTTACAAGCCATTACACCTATTGTGCCTCAATTTCCCCATGCATAAAATGTACTGACACATTTATGTGTGTCCGAACTCCTGGATGGAACCTAAACATGTTCATTGATGGCCTGCCACAGTGATTTATACCGGTTACTTTAGACTCAGTATTTCAACAGGTGGATCTTAGGTCTGTCTTTACAGCTGCCCTGGAGGTCTTGAACAGCCTGAGTCAGGGTCTGAGGTGAATGCAGATTAGTTCCATTGCAGGGGTGTCTGCAGGCTTGTGTTGGGCTTTGAGAAGTCTGCACAGGATGGTAAATGCTAATGACAGTCACTGACTAGGGGCTGGAGCATACTATCACTTATGAGTCGCAGGTAAAATGCAGTTCAGGGTGGACCACTTCAGAAATAAACTGAACCAAGAAACAAGAGACCTCCCATTGAGCCACTCCCTTCCTGCCCATTCCACTTCTCATGGCAGGATTACTCCCCTGACAGCCATTGTGTAGGAGAGGGGTGCAAAGCCCTGCCCCCTCTTACCTCATTTACGCAGAAGGGAACAGCCACCCCACAGGAAGTGCCCTTCCCACACACACAGATG
Organism: Crocodylus porosus; assembly: GCF_001723895.1. Taxonomy (NCBI): domain Eukaryota; kingdom Metazoa; phylum Chordata; order Crocodylia; family Crocodylidae; genus Crocodylus; species Crocodylus porosus. Next base: position 3,481,134 of record NW_017728943.1, on the reverse strand, counting down.
TGCATAGAAGGAAAAGAGGACAGCCCACACCTCCTCCTTCCCCTGTGTAAATGTGCAAGCCAGGTCCTCTTGCTCTTGAGAAGGAACAAGCCCATAACACCTGAATGCCGGACTCTTCCAATTGACAGAGACTCTTTTGTTTAGCTGGGAGGATTTCAGCCTAGGATCCCATTTAAACCAGTGCCCAGAGTTGCCATAGTACTTGCATGGCAATTAGCTATTAGCCAATTATAAGCAGAGTGTGTAATGAGGTTAGATGACTACACCTGAGCTTCATATTTCTTCCAGAGTTATTAATTACCAACACTTCAACTGGCAGTTAAAAATAAATTAATATAAAATTACTGTCCTGAAAAAAATAACCCTCTGAGTTTATTTAGAGACTTCCTTGAAAGGCACATTTTATAGCCAGATTTCCAAGTCCTTGACTCTCCCATGTTCTGAGTTCTGTAGCACATTCATTTTCTCAAGCACTGACAAAAATCATTGTAGTGTGGAGAACAGATCCCAGTGGGACCTTTTGTACAGCTCCCACTTGACTATTATGATCTATCAACTAGCCAGTCTTTAATTTGTTTAATGTGTGGCAATGTGGTATAGCTGACAAGGGGATGACTGTTCAAGTGTGCGGCAGTGTGCAAAGTTTCAAAACTTGTTTCCATCCTTCACTGGAATAAGAGGATCTTTGTCACAGGCTGGTTGGCTCTCTAACTGGAGGTGGGCCAGTTTCACCTGGGTGGGACCAGCTACCTTTCCTTCTGGTGCTTTTCAGCAGGGGGCCCAGTTGCCCTGTCCAGTAGTGAGACTCAGCTGGGTGGTTTCTGGATGTCTACAAAGGGTGAGAGACCTCAAGGGGGTGGGGAACAGACTGAAGGAGGTTGTTTTGCGTAGCAGGTTATGAAGATAAATAGTAGTAGGAAAGGTGGAGGTCAGTCTGGGAGAGGATCAAACTTCACTTGGCCTTACATTGGGAAAGGTTCCAGGGTCCTAGTGCCTGTGAAGAAAAGGTCCAGAGGGCCAGGACCTTGCTGTTGCTACTGATCTGGCCACAAAAACTTTTAGATTGTGAGATGGAATTATGGCAATCCATCTCTTTTGAGTTTGACAAGCCAGGCCTTGGATTCCTCTTTCTCTGGTCACTTTAAAGATGCCCCCCTCTCCTTGGACCTCAAACCTCTGACAGAAACCTGTACATCCTGAAAAATATCCTGGCTTGGCTGGAGCGCCCTGCTTTCCCGAGAGCATGACTTATCACAGAAATCCTGACTGGCCTTTCCCCCCCATTAAGTCTGTTTAGTATTAGCTCCTTAATCACAGTGTCAGGCAGGATTGAATCCAGCTCCTTGCAGACGCCTCAGGGCATGATGTCTGTCTAGATGCTTTTCATCAGCCAGAGTTATAACCTCATCAAAGAGCAATACCACGTTGGTTGACAAGGCCAGTAGTCTGTGAAGGCACATGGACTGGTGTGAATTATGCTCCTGTTCTTTAATGAGAGAGGTCCAGAGTGCATTACTGTGCTTGGGACAAGAGCTAGGGTGGGAAGAACTGTGGCTCTAGGAGAAGGGAATGACCAGTTCTGGTCAGACTTACCATTGTAAAATCAGCTCATAATCTATCCCAGCCCCTCTAAAAATATCTGATGCATTCATCTCTCCAGAATGTCTTGGCCCAATTTACTTTGTTGTAGACATTGATCCTGCTCATTGCTGAGGGCTTGCAAAAATTGCCTACTTGGCTGGTGTGTGGCCAGGATGCTGTTGGGGTGCTGAACCGAGGCAAGACTGAGCACTATTTCAGCTACTCACTATCCCCCTTTTGCTGCACCATCCTGGAAGAGTTGTCCTCTCTTGGGCCACCAACACAGTGAAAGGCTTTGTCTGCACCACTGGAGAGTAGCTGCTTATATCTGCTTAGTCTCTGCTCATAACCATGCAAGGAGGCCAGCATGTGTCATGATTTGGGGGAGCTCAGAGGCTACTTCTGTTTACTCTGCTAACCTGAGGCTGCTGACTAGAGGGGATGATGGCTTGGGAGGTGGGGGAAAGAAGTGAGGCCCTGGGCCAGCATAGAGGCTAGTGAGGTTACCACTGTTCAAAGCTTACAAAAGCTGGAGGAGTGGACATATTGCCAGACTCTAGGAAATACTGGAACTAGAGACTGAGGAGTGGCAGGTGAGTGCGGGGAGAGCAGAAATGTACAAGATTAACACCACAGTTGTCAGGGAGGTGAGAAACTGGGTGCAATGGAGATGACAGCTGATTATGCTGAAAAGGGAATTATCAAGCTGGATGGATGTGTGTGGTGAAGTGCCTCAAGGCTCTGTCTTGGGACAGTTGTTATTTAATATTTTTATCAGTGACCATGGCACAAACTGTAGGTATGTGATAATGAACTTTTGTGATCAAACACATTGAGAGGCATTGTCAGTACAGGGGAAGATCAGAAAATCATAGAGGGAGAGAAGGATGTCCTTGAGGATTGGAGTAATAGAAATAGGAGGGAGCTTAATGCAAAGTACTGGAAGCTGGGACCTCATGAATTAGAAGGAACATAAGAGGAGAAAGACCTGAGGGCATTTGCCAGTCATAATGAGAACACTCAGTGTGATGCAACTATGAAAAAGGCAAATGCTATGCTAGGATATATCAAGTGCTACATTCCAGCTGTAATAATGCACAAGGCACTGTTGAGAGCTCATCTGGAATCCAGTGTACAGTTCTGGTCACCTGGGTTCAAGAGAGAAGAGCTCCAGCTGGTCCAGGTGCAGAGCTGCTGGACTAAGCAAGGACTAGAGAGCCTGTGCTAAGAGAGTAGCAGAAAGGCACTTGGCTTGTTTATCCCAGTAGAGTGTTGGCTGAGAGGGGATGTGATAACTCTCTATAAATACATTGAGGCAAACACCAGAGAGAGAGAAGAGCTATTTAAGGTAAAGGACAATGCTCGCACAGTAACAAAGGGGTTTGAGCTGGCCACAAATGGACTTAGGCTGGGAATGAGAAGGAGGACTCTACCCACCAGAGGAGAGAGGTCTGGGAGCAGACTCCCTAAAGTGTCCCTGCAGTGGCCTTGGGGGCAAGGCCCATGCTTGCTCTTTGGATGGAGCTAGATCAGTTGAAGTAAGGGATTCTGTAATGAGATGTCTGTGATAATAGGGACTGACCTTATTGAACCAGGAGCTGTCTTCTGTAAGAGGATGTGGTGTCCCTTGGGGAGGGTGTGGAGTGGGGGTCTGTGAAGCGTTAATGAATGGAAAGAAGAGAATGTGTTGGGAAGTTCTTTGGGAAGCTGGTGAGTGACACGGGGTGGGAAGAGGGGCAGGTGTAGGGTTCTCTGGGACTGCTCAGTGCAGGGGAGCTGCAGGGAGTGGTGAAGTTGTGGGGCCTGTGGGGCAAAGCTGCAGGGGTGGTTGATAATGCTAGTGGACACTGTGCTGATGCCCACCTGGACCCAAATCCTCTGTCATTCATATCCATGTGTCATGGGATCCAGATGACTTGGGCATTCTTGCCTCTGCAATTGCTCTTTTGGGCACACTGAGCCAGCACAAGACCCCAGGAGCCCCCAGAGGTACAGTGAGCCACAGGTGGAAAGCAAGTCTCTTCATGTGCAGTCCCGCTGCTCTGATCCCATTGCTATCAGGTCACAATTAATTACGCAAAGGAACAAACCTCAGGGATTAATGGCTGGGTGCCCAAGGGGCTTGCCAAGAATTCCCAGCCCCAGGGGATATTACCTTGTGACTGGATGGCTTCCCCCCCAGTGGTGCACAGTGCACAGGGGGACGAAGACAACTTGGGGGTTAGATGTAACTGGTGAGTGCCACAGGTGCCTGACCCACAATCAATTTGAGTCCATTACAGGCCTGGCCAAGGAGCCCAGGCTCTTGGTTCAAGCACAGCAATGCACATATGTAGTTCTAAGGCAGAACTGTCCAGTCGGCAGCCGGTGGGCTGCATTAAGCCCATGAGAGGTTAAGGTGCAGCCCTTGGGCTCCTCTATGGCTACTGCTGATTCCATTGCTCCAACTACTGCAGTGGCAGTGGCCAGGGTTTCTGGGGCAGGGCAGTGTGGCAGGAGGCTCGGTGAGCTTGCTGCCTGTGCAACACCACCAGTTCAGGAGCTTGGGTGTGGGGCTTGGGCTACTTGAGTAGCAGCAGCAGGTGGGGGATCACATGCATAGTCATGGCAGCAGCAGGGGCTCACATGATGGGGTGGGGGGGAATGCCCACATGATGGTGGCACCAGGAAGATTCATGTGGCAGAAGTGGGGAGAGGAGGAAGGGTTCTGCTCACACTGCAGCAGTGGGGGCAGTGGGAATTACCAGCACAATGTTAGCAGCATTGGGGGATGGGGTCAATTTGCACAGCGGGGGGGAGGCACACTGGTCATGCAACAGGAAAATGCATCCGGTGGGGTCTCTGGGGAGCCACTGCAGTCCCCACAGAATGCTCCTGCTCTAGGCTGAAAGCTAGAGGCCCTTGCCAGTGATGCTCCTTATAACTGCCATGTGAAGTCACTCCAGGTACCGAACCAGTGATCTCCAAAATGACTGCCTCTGCTCCTCCCTATCCGTCTGGTACTGGGAAAGGGGAGGAATCTCCAGACCTCAGGAGATTTCAATTTGGAGAGTGGGACAAAGGCCAGAGTGGCGCTTGGGACAAAGGGCCAACTTAGTTCTGAGTGCCCAAGTCACTGAGAATCCCCTGGCCTGGCTGAAAACTGTAGCCCCTCATCTAGCCCTTGCCAATCCCCTGTGGTGAGCATTGACAGGGAGTAGTCTGTCATGCACATTGCCTGCTTCGGTTTGAGTGGGGCAAGCCTCGTGCAGCAGAAATAGAGCAACACTGTAGATAACAGGTAGGCAAGCAGGACCGTGACTATGCCCCTCCAGGTCCCTGATCCCAGGTCTCTATCCCTCAGTCACCCTTCCCAGCCAACAGCAGGTATGTTACTCTCTGGGCACTGAGAACTCAAAACCAGGTCACTGTACCCCATACCAGTCCAGAGCTAGCCTTGTGGGTAGGGTGTCACAGTCATTGCCCTTCTGCCACAGCAGCCTGTGGGGTCGCCCCTAGGTAAGAGCTTGTTTTAACTGTCTCAGAGATGGAAGTCCTGGACCCCTCAGGACTGACTCTGGGACCTCTGCTCTTGGAAGCAGAAGGCTCTACTGCTTGGAATCTGCTGCCTTAGAGCCAGGGGTAGACTCACAAACCTCTCTCCATGTTTCAGCCACTGGAGGAAGACAGAGAGGCGCTGCTAGCATCACAGCCACCCTCCTAGAGCCCAAAATGTTTTTCACTAGCTGCACCATATGGGATTTCTCCCCAGATCTCCCCAGGGGTCTCATGCTCTTGAGCATGTAATAGACCCAAGCACAGGTCTCACAGGGGCTGTAGGTGCCCTTCCCCCAGGCACAGTCTGACCTCTTCTCTCTTTCCCATGGCAGCATCGTGCTTGCGGTGCCTGGTGGACGTGGTTCCAGTGAAGAACGAGGAGGGGTCTGTCATTATGTTCATCCTCAACTTTGAAGACCTGGCGGAGCTCATGGCCAAGAGCGCCAGCCGGAGCTTCCACCATCGGCTGTCCCAGAGCTGGCGCTCAGGTAAGTGTTGCCCTGGGACCCTGAGTCAGTGTGCTGTGGGCTGTCAGCTCTGCTTGGCAAATCCAATCCTGGAATTTTCTCTGGAACTCAGAGGTGCCTGTCACTGGGGGACAGGCAGCTGGTGGCTTGGTACAGGGCCCTTACCCCTGACTTTGGGTGCCTATCTTGCTGAAGGTTCGGGGGACCAGTCCATGACCGAAGGAAGTTCTCAGAGACTTTGCTACTGCTAAGCCCAGATCCATGGAGAGCCAGTACTGTGCAGTGAGGGTAAGAGGAGGAAGCATTTCTGCACAGGGAATGATGGAGTCCCCACCCTGTGGCCTAAAGACAGCTGAGTTATAATGCTGGGGGTCCTGGGGTAGAACCATCATCCAGGGGAATGGACCCCCTAGACATCTTGCCCTCAGCTGGCCCTCCCCACACCTAGCCTTTTCCTCAGCATGCTCCACAGCCAGAACTCAGATGCCCAGGCCCTGCCCTCCAGCCTCACTTATAACTTAGACCTCCTGTACAGCTCAGCCAAACCCAGGTTGCCAGGCTTTGTCTGTGACATCACGCATCTCTTCGTCTCGTCCGCACACACTATGCCCAGCCCTTAGGAGCACAGGACTATAACCTGGGCCCACCTGGATCACTGTTTCCAGTCTTCTGCAATTGCAAGTGCCCTGAACAGCACATATATCAGCGTACCTGCACTACAAAATGGTGGTGGGGTACTTTGAACTAAAGCTCATTGAACCAGCTTTGATTTAAAGCACCCCGCTGCCATTTTTCAGTGCAGGGACCCTGATACACGTGACACTGGAGTCTGCTGGAGTGCAGCAATTACCATGCTCCAGCAGACTCGATTAATCAAGTCTGCTCCAACACGCTGTAATTACAGTACATTGGAGCAGCCTCCCTGCAAATGTATAGGAACACATAGAGTCTCTGCTGCTCATACCCAATCAGCCCCCACACGTATATCTAGCACCAAATCTTGTGCCTTATGTGCAGCCCCAGCCCTCCCAAGCTGTGTTTTCTCTTTAACTTGCTCTCTAACTTGTCTATACCTGCTCCTCCTTTGTGCATACCCCTGCTATATGTATGTACTGTGTAACCCTCTATAATCCCTACCCACTCCTGGACTTTGCTAGAAGCAGGATATATATTCAGCATATAGTACATGTGCCCCCAACTCTCCTGCATGCTTCTCCCTCCATAGGCTGCTCAGCCCCTTGAGCCCAGCTCAGCCTTCTCATTTCCAGTGTACTACTGGAAGCTGGGGGCAGTAGCCATTATTTTCCCACCAATCTGCACCTCTGCTGTCCACCCATGGCTCACCTGTGGCCTGCCTAGCTGGTTCTGTTTGCGGTTCCAAACACAGAGTCTGCTTCCTACATGTCTTCATACACATAGCTTAGAGAGGAGGGTCAGAGCCCCAGTCCCCAGTCAACTGACTGACCTGTTGTCCTAACACCCCCTTGCTTTCTCATTGTGGGCTGTTTGGAATGACTCACCGTGGAGTGAGAGCATCCAAAATGGGGAGAAGCAGGGCAGGAGGATGGGAAGGTACTCTCAATACAGCTCTTGTCTACCAGTTAGTATGACCCTAGGCAGGATGCTAGGGAGGAAGCTGATCTCATGCCTCAGGATCTCAGCAGATCACTCAAGAGATCAGGAAGGGGTCCCCTCCCCACACTCCATGACAGGACACAGCAGAGTTCCTAGCAGGTATTCTAGTCTGTGGTCACTGTCAGAGTCAGTATTCTGAGGAAGAAAGGCTCTGGGGTCTCGTGAACACCACAGACAAGCATTGCTGACTCATTTAGCACCAGGAGGGTGTCTGGAGATCAGCATCTTCCCCAGCCTGCTCCTTCCTGGGCTGGAGCAACCATGGGGTCAGGTCCTTCCCTTGTTCTTGGTTTCTCAGACCTGGATGGTGATGACATGTGGAGTCTGACCTCTCCCCTGTATCCCTTCTCATGACACTGCCTCTCCATGGTTCAGACCTGAGGTCAGGGGTGACACAGCTTTGCAGCCCACCAGGATGCACTCCTTGGGGTTTTGTCCTTATTTCAACCCCTGGTAGGAAACACATTTCTCAGGAGCCCAGAGCCAAGAGGACCAAATTCTACCCATAAGTTCCAAGGCAGATCCATAGCACTGCTTGTGTTAGAGTGACACTTGGATTTCTCTTCCAAGATCAGAGAATTGTATAGACACACAGTCATAGTGCTTGCCCCAAGGAGCTTGCAGTCTGACTGGACCTGGAAGGAACAGCAGAAACTCAGAGAAGGAAAGTGGCTTGTACAGGATCAAACAGCAGCTTAGTGTGAGGACTGGGAATAATTATCTGAGGATTTCTGAGGAAGCACTGTCCGTCTTCTTTATATTCTGAAATACTTCCTGTCTTGTGGATTGTCTGCTCTGTGGATCTTGTCCTCAGGTGTAGAGAATATATGTAAAATCTAGCACTGCTAGTCAAGTTATTATGGAGACTAGATGATGTGATGCTTCCCTTTAAATATATTTCCAGGCAGTAAACTGTATTCTGTGTCCTTTCCCCATTTGTTGGCTTGTTGTACTTGTGCACAGGTGGAATCAGCCTGTGCTGTGAGCAATCCAGGTTTGTCTTGATTGCAGTGGTATCAGCTTAAGTGAGTGTTTGAAACACCCTCCAGGGAGTGAACTAGTTCTTCATCCCATACAAATGCTACTCCACACACAGACCGTTGTTCTGTGCAGATAGTGTGGTGTAGCCACACGTCCCTTCCAGGAGCAGTGATGCCAGGTGGGGATTTAAGAAAACCACGTTGCACTGAGACTCAGTGGCAGGCCTGTATTATTTTGGAACACAGGGGCCCAAAGTCTTCCTGTGTCCTGCAGCCCCATTCAAAGCTGTGCTTGTATCATTAGAGCCATTCTTGTTCCATCATGCAGTGAATAAGGCCCATTGTCCTTGGGACCCACCAGTGAAGGAAACACCACATGCTCTTTTTGCTGGCTAGCTGGCCTACTACTACTCCTGCAGGCACAGTTTGTCTTCCCTCTTCCCCAAAACTATGGGGCCACAGCTGCCCTTTGGAAGGCCAAGATTTGGGCTCAATGGCTCTGAACTGACTAGTCTCCTACAAAACCTCAGGTCCAGTATATTTCCCATGTACCCTTACCCCACTCAGCTATAAAGAGTCAATCCCCTATAACTCCATGTGGCCCTTCCACCCTGGGCTGTGATCCCTGTACCCTAAGTGCATGTATGGGACACATCCAAGGGGGGTGGGAGTACATAGGGTAGTGTTCCTCAGCAGGGGTGCTGGGGCACCCCAGGGTGCCCTGACACACCCACTGGGGTGCTGCAATAGAGGTGCTGCTGCTGCAGCCAGATAAAACTGTCCCATATGCAGGGCTGAGACATGTGCATACTCCTCCTGCATTAGGTTTCTTTGATAACCCCAAAGCTGACAGGAGCTGGCTCAAGCAGCATCCCTTCCCCAAGTGCGCCCCCATTTTCACTCCTCACGGAAAAAAGGCACACAGGACACTTCCACCTATTCCATGTACCTCTGTGCCCAGGAGGTGCAGGATTGGGCCAGAAGGGGCTGCAGCACAGGCTGGCTTTCCCATCCATCATGCATGCCACTGCCATTCCCAGTTTGGATGTGAGGCAGTTTTACCCTGTGCAGGAACACCTGGTTGAGAACTACGGAGCTAAGTTAAGCATGGCAGTGGTTCTCAATGATGGGTGCTATCACATTCAGAAAAGTTGTGGAGGGCTAACCTGACCCTGAAACCACTGAGAACCACTGCCCTGAGCCAACAGCAACAGGCTAGGAGTGATGGCAGCAGATGCTGCCCCAGTTGATGCCACTGAAAGTGCAACTGCAAGGGTTGCACATCCCATTGTCAGTAATGAAAAGGATTAGAGACCTGGGTGTGCTGTGAAAGCTTTGTGCTGTTTGTGTAGGGCCTGATTCTCCCCTGCCTTACAGCACAGATAGTTACTTACACCAGTACAAAGTGGGTGTGAAATGTTACCAGGTGTTACCAAAGTGATAACATGTATACCCACTCCTCTTTGGTGTGAGTGGCAACATCCAGCACAGAACAGTGAAGAGTCAAGGCCAGGGCTGTGTGCACCCACGATACACTGGGCAATGTGCTAGGGGTAAGAGAAGAACACTTGTCTTCCTGTCTGTGTTGCCCGCAGCCAGGCAAGGGAGACCTCAGATGCTTCCAGGAAGAAGGTTTACAATGAAGCAGAGAGGGCAGTTTTGCTTTTCACTTTATTCTATTAGAGCTCCTTGTTCAGTGTTGGAAGAAAGCAACTCTGTGATTTTTTTTTCTATCATCACTTAAGAGCATAAATATTTCTCAGCCTGGTTTCAGAATAGTGAGTTTTTCATGTCATTAGGATAGCATTGTGCACCCTGGATGTGTCAGAGATGTTACAGAATAACTGCTTTAGAGATGCCCATACTCAGAAATAATTTTTCCACATCTTCCAACTTTGTCATCAGTTTGGTTCCACATATGATCCATTGTGACCTTCAGAGCATTGCAGACTTCAAAATCGTTTTGTTTCTGAGTTGTGACTGTTGGTTGGAAAAATGCATGATATATTTTAGGAGGCTGGAGTTTAGTTTTGTGTTTCTCTTTGCTCCAAAATGACTCACATTCTCCTTTAGCTTTCCTTTAAAAGTTCACTTATCTTTCCATGCCTGGAAACCTTTGTCCTAAAAAAGGAATGTTTCAGAAAATCATGGATCAAGGTGTTGGAGCTGTTATAACTGCAACTGATTGTTACTGTCACTTGTACATCTGGTAGGAAGCATCTTAGTTCAGCTAATACAGTTGGTTAGTTTGATATTGTTGACCCTTTGGCCTAAGCATTTAGGCAAAATTTGGAACATCGTACCACTGTTTCTTTGTGGACATGTAGGGTTTATTCTCTGTGTAAAATTGTTTATTTATAAAGAATGTGCACAAAGTCCCATTTTCTTGAACTAAGCAGAAGCCGACAACAGCAGGGAATTCCCTTGCTTAGATATTCCCAGATCTGCTACTTCCATGAGTTCTGTACCCCAGAAGTCTTCTCTCTCTGTTTGGCCTCATGGTCATACTCACAAGTGCCTCTTGCTCCCTCCCATACAGTCTGCAACTATTATCCCAGCTGGTGAGCTTGCAGTCAGGGAAGCCCCTTTTAATCTCCCTAATGTAGCTCTTACCTGCTGCCTGGCTTAGTCCTAGGACTGTGGTCCCCATTATGTACAACTCATTTCACTCATAAAGGGTACTGTTCTCCTTCTGTTGAGCCCAAAGGGCCACACCCAATAATTTTATAAAGCCTATGGTTGTCTGGATCCTGTGGCTGTCTTGAGCAATCTTCACCATAACAGGATTCACCTGTCCCATTCCCTCTACTGAGTTTAGGTGCTGAGGTTTTTGGATCGCCTTGTCTTTATTAGGAGCCTAATGGGAGGTGAGTTCTAACTGGCCCCGGAGTGGGAATCAGGTCCTGGAAAATCTGGCCCTTGTTGTTTATCAGCTCATGTGAAAGTCCTAATAGAGATGCCTGTGGGGTGATGATCTGAGCAGCCCAGTCATACTAAGTGGGCTGGCTTGAAGCTCTGGAGTTTGATGAAAGCCAGAAGAGCAATGAGACAAAAAAAACCAGAGCAAACACAGTCCCACATGCTGAGCTGTGGCTGAAGGAAGCAGAGAGTATGAAGGTTTAAACTGGATTCCTTCTTCAGCCACCCTCCCTTTTCCCCCCCCCTCCCCCAATCCCCCAGTGTGACTTCCACCTCTGTGCTTGTGTATTGCATCTGGCCCCAATCAGCACCTGGGCACTTACAGCAGCTTGGTAACCAACATGTGGCCATTTGAGAAGCCCACGTGTTGCTAAACTGCACACAGTGGCCATGGGGACATAGAGGTGACAGTGGAGTGGGACTTGCAACCCGTCTGATTTCACTGTACAGGTGGCCCTGGAAACTAGCAAAAGAGGGAAGTCACTTTTACCAGTATATGTCCTACAGGACTTACACTGTAGGACCTATCCCAGCAGAGGGCAGCAATGTCACCCACAACAAGGACTTCACTTCAGTACTGCAGGTGGTACTAGGGGCAGTCAGTGCGTTTACCTCCCATTTCATGATCACAGGGTTTCATGATCGCAGGAAGCTGTAGTAGCTCCCTGCTCCTCCAACCCAGGAAGGACAGGGCAAAAAGCACTCTCCCATGGGAGAAGCTGACAAGGACTCTCTACAACTGGCAGCCTGAGTCCTTTTCCACATTTAATCTCTTCCCCTGTGATGTGGGTGAGAGAGACTCTCATGCCTGTCCTTGCCAGCTCGTATACCCTGGCCACAGACAGAGGTTACATTTGTCATGCAATCAGCCCCCTGAAAGCACTCTATAGCCATGCTGTGACATATGTGAATAGCTGCAAACTGCTTTTAAAGTGGTCAGTTGTGTGACAAATTAACCCTCATCAAATGAAGGCACTTCACTTTGGAGCTCCTTAGGGAACTTGTGTTCCCCAGGATTAATTTGAGGCACAGTCAGGGCTGTCAGCAGGAGAGAATGGGGAGGGAAAGCGAGCTGTGGGCTGGGGATTAGCCAGCTTGAGAGGGGAGTGGGTGGATCGGAGCCCCCCCACCTCCCAGCTTTCCCTACCCCACTTCAGGCCAGGCAAACCCCAGCCAGCAGCTCGCTCCCCCTCCCCTTTTCCCCTCCTACCTGCAGACAGCCCATGAGCTGAGAGTTGGGGACGAGGCTGTAGGAGAGGGGCAGCTCCTCAGCTGCAGGCAGGTTCCTCAGACTCCTGCAGGCAGGCTCAATCCCCTCTCCCCTGACCCAACAGGTGAATGTTATGTAAAGGGTTAGAGCAGGGGCCTGAATGTCTCAGTGCCCTTTATGTGCCTCAGTGAACGAAAGACCAGCCTCACTTCTAAATTCCCCTGGTCACCAGCAGGATGAAATAAGAGATCTTCAACAAGAAATCTAAAAGCATGAATGGCATGGAGAACATCCATAGGGATTTACTGTTCATCTTCTTTCACCATATTAGAAGTAGGGGTCATACAAGGAAGTGATTAGGGAGCAGATGGAAAACAAAGCAAAGGAAGTTTTTTTTTCACACCATGTGTAATTAGCTGCTGGAACTCATTGCTGCAGGGTGCTATAAAGGCTGGTCATTTAACCAGCTCCAAAGAGGGTTGGACAGATTCATGTAGAAAATATCCATCTGTGGGTATGAAACATGATAGGGGTGCAGCTTCCCAATTAGGACTTTCTTGTTCTCTGAATGCTGGAAGCAGCAGGGGGAAGGGGGCAGGGGGTAGATTAGTGGAGACAAGCTCTGCATAAATACTCTTCATTTTGGCATTCGCTCTCTGCCACTAAGAGACAGAATACTGGGCTGGATGGACCTGTACACTGACCCCATATGGCAAATTTTAGGTGCTTATGAAATCCAAGAACTGACCTGAATGTGGAGACCATCTCCACTCAAACAATTGCAAAGGGGAGGAGGAGGGGAACCAGGGGAGGAATTGCAACCTGCTTCAAAGCTGGGGGCCATAGAAAGCCTCTAAATGTGCTTTTGTTGATGGGGCTGGAATTCCTTGGAGGTGACAGGAACATAGGGCTTGTTTCAGAAAGTGGGCTTTGCTGTGTTCTTGCACTGGTCCCAGAAGAAGTGATGCATGTGATGGTGTTGCAGAGATGTACACTGGAACCCTGTAGTCTTATGGCTCTTGTATTTCCTTGCCTCTTAGTTAAACATCTCAGCCTTGCTGCATCATGAACAGTTTGCAGTCTAAGGCCATGTTCCTACAAACACTGTCACACTTCATTTGTTTTTGAGAATGTGGGTGCAGTGCAAGTGTTTCAGGGGCTTGCATGAACTGGGTGAAATTCATAGAATCATAGAGAAGTAGGGGTGAAGGGACCTCCATAAGTTATGTAGTCCAACGCCTAGCCTGAATTTAGGAAGGGTGGAGAGAGAGAGAGGAAACTTTTAAAAGCCCAGTCACTGCTTCCTCAATGCTATTTAACAATATAAATAACCAACATACATCTTAATACAAATATACACCTATGTAGATGCACTGAACAATATACATTATATGATACATGTAGCATGAGGCATTTTAAATATATGAATGTATATGGTATGAATAAATGTGCATAAGACTGATTAATGTTAGATGTAACATTAGATGCAATAACAGATCAGTTTGGAGGGTTTTATGCAATCTGTAGTGTGCGTATGTATGAAATATATGCATACCTGTATGCATTTGGATGAACAATATATTTAAAAATGTAGTGAGCTACCATTAATGTTGCACAATTCAGCTACTTTGGGAATGTTTACAATAAATGTAGTATCTATACTTTAACATGAAATTTAAATGCTTTACCATTAAAAAGTGTATACACTCAAACTATGTAGACTGCTGTATTAATAGGTGTGTATTAGTAACATAAACATATATAGATAAGAGATTTTTACACTAGCGCAATTAATAAGCAAACAAATTTTATACCAAAAAGTATACACATATATGATATTTATTTCTAACATATGTGTACATTTGTAAATATATATGAAGTAATGTAAATCAGTGTCTATAAATGCATGTCTGTATTTATTTTGGGGTATTAATATTCAAATATATGTATCAGTACATTTTAAATTAATGTTGGAACATACCTATTTTGTACCTTCTAACCATGATCAGTGTAGCTGAATTGTACTGTATTTAGAATATTAATATCGATGCTCATAGATTAATAATTATTTAACATTTTCAATCTGTGTGACTAGATTTTATGCAGGTATGAAGATTGTGTGTACACACCCTGAAGAGTACATGGTGTGTGCACACTAAAGCTTATGTTAAAATACCTTTATTAAGATTGCCACATCCTGTGCTCTGGAGTAGGAGATGCCAGAACTGCACGTTCTGCTTTAGCCTAGCCTCTTGTATGGGTGCATCATGATAGTCTCAACTTTCATAAACACATGCAATGTGTCCATAGGACCCCAATTCACTGAGCACACAGGATGTACCCAGGTCACTTAATGAGTGGGTGTTCTGTATTTTTGTTTTCTCCAGTGTTCACTTTATGGGCTCTGTGCACTATGCAAACCCTGTTCTGCACACAGACTCATTGATTTCCTCTTGGGCTTTTCTGTAGTGCTCATCCCAAGAGCATCTGAAGGCCTGATGAACTGTAATGAAAGTCTTTCCACAACACTCCAGTGAGATTCAGAAGTGGCATTATCTCCATTTCACAGATGGGAGTTGAAGCCCAAAAAGATTGAGGGCAAAAGTACCCATTAGTTTGGGTGCCCTGTCTGAAGCACCTTGGATCTGGAGGGCTAAGGATCACACAGTACTATATATGGTCCAGCATCCATTGGCTTCAGCTACAGCAGTGAATGCCCAAGCATTTCAGACCCATAGGGCTCACGTTGGGCATCAGGAAAATGAGGAACACGCAATTAGTGCTTACTTTTGAGAAGTCTAATTTAAGTAACTTGCCCAGAATCACATGGGAAGTCTGGAAAAGCCTGACATAGGATCCAGTTCTTCCTCTCCACCTGATATCCTCTTGTCTCTTCCTGCAACCCCCTGCCTCATTCAGTCCACACCTTCCAGCTTTAACAAAAGGGGCAGGGCTCCTCCAGACAGTGTGTTTCATGTGAGCCTGTCTGGGTAATCAAGGTCAGGCCGCAGCTGGAGTACTGTGTCCAGTTCTGGGCGCCGCACTTCAAGAGGGACGTGGACAACCTAGAGAGGGTCCAGAGGAGGGCCATCTGTATGGCTGAGGGCCTCTGTGGCCAGCCCTGTGAGGAGAGGCTGAGGGACCTGAATCTCTTCAGTCTCCGCAAGAGGAGACTGAGGGGGGATCTTGTGGCTGCCTATAACCTTATCAGGGGCCACCAGCAGGGACTCGGGGAAAGTCTGTTCACCAGGGCCCCCCTTGGAGTCACCAGGCACAATGGCCACAAGCTGAGGGAAGATAGGTTTAGGTTAGATATTAGGAAGAACTACTTCACCGTAAGGGTGGCCAGAGCCTGGAATAGGCTTCCCAGAGAGGTGGTGCTCTCACCTTCCCTGGGGATCTTCAAGAGGAGACTGGATAGGCACCTGGTTGGGGTCTTATGACCCCTCCCACCCCCAGTGCTCCTTCCTGCCCTTGGCAGGGGGTCAGACTCGATGATCTGTCTAGGTCCCTTCCGACTCATGGATTCTATGATTCTGTGTATGCTTTGCTGCATGCCCCCAGTTCATCCCAGGACATGGTGTATCTTGTGAATTGAAGGGCAGGGGCTTTGTGAGGAAAAAATAGTATGTGACCCTGTAATAAGTCTGCACCCTGATCCACGCACAAGTTGCACAGGCAGCGTTACTGTTAGCATTTCCTGTCCTTTGGAGTACTTGATGCCACAGCCTTTGCAAGGTTCTTGTATGGGGGTTTCTTTGTAGTTGGATAGTTGTTAAAGTTAAAAAATCACATGGGGGAAACATATTTCTATAGCTTCCTATTCCTACCCCTACACCCCTAACAAGGCCACCTGCAGGGCTGGGACCTCGAGATCCAATTCACAGACCCCTGCTGCCACTTGAAGTATTGGAACAACTGCTAGCAGTAGGAGGTTGTCACCCTCTGGCCATCAGGAGAGCAGAATAAAGCCTTTTGCATGTGGTTTTCATGGAAGCGTACTGTGGCAGGCACAGTCCAGTGCTTGTTTTCTTCATTTATATTGTCTCCCTTCAAGGCTCCCCGTCACCCTTGTCACACACCCTGTCCCTGAGCTCCATTCCAGTCTCCTTGCTCAGCGAGTCCCAGCTGCTGCCTCCTGGCTTTTTAGCCAATCTCTCTCTCCCGCCCCACTGGCCATGCAGTCCAGTCCATGATCCTCAGGCCCATTACTTTGTTGTCCCAGCCTCTTTCTCCAGACCCCTCATCTGACATCAATGGCCCCACCAAGACTTTGTCCCTGTCTCATAACCCAGCCAGCTCCAGTTTTCTTCCTGTATCTCCTTCCCCACCTCCTCCCCCAATGTGTCCCCAGCCTACTAATCTCCCATTTCAGTCTTACCCCAGCTACTTGTTCAATCTCATTCTTCCCCCACATCCTATTTTTATCTCTGGTTTCCTGTCTCAGTATCCCGTCTCCATCAAGCACCTGATCCCTGTCTCCTTGCCAAGCCAGTCTGTTTCCCCCAATCCTTAATCTAGCACTCCTACAGTTATTAGTCAATTGTCTTCCCCCACTTCTACCTTCAGACCCAGCCTCCTTGTCCCCGTCTACTCCACTGCCCCCCTGTACCTCCAACTCCTGTCCCCTCTATATTCAGAAGTTGAGGACTTCTTCCTCCCTGCCTGAATGCCAGTGGGGCAGGGGCCACAGACACATGTACCCTGCCAATTCCTACATTTGACTGCTTGGCTCTGCAACATTACTGTTTTTTTAATGCAGCTCTTGATGTGAAATCTGCTTCTAGCCTGATTTTTCAAAGCTTTCTCAGAAGGTGCAAATGCTCAGTTCCCATTCCATCCAAGTCCTTTTGATGGGTTTGAAAATCCCAAGTGTGCATCACCCACTTTGCGTGCAATAAGTATGCAGCACAAAGGATGATATTTCTTTGCAAGGGAGAATTGAGCCCAAAATATTCCTCTGCCAGGCAAGGCGTAGGAGAAGGTGTCATAAACTAGCCGGGTCAAACTGCACAAGTCTTAGGTAGCAGCAAGAGTGGTAGTAGGAAGCGGGGGACATGAAATGCATTGAAAAGCCCGCCTACATGGCTGAGAGGAGGCTTTTGGGCATCTACACTACACATGAAGATTGGACAGAGCTGGTAGTCAAAGATCTGGGTCCTGTTGCCAGTGAACCTCTCCATGTGGATTTACACTGTGCTGTGAGACATTGACTCCATTAAGGAATCCCAGCTGGCCTGTGTTTTTGTCAGTGCCGTGTAGGATTTCATCCCTCTGGCATGGTTCAGGAACAGTGCTAGTGCTGGGCCCGGCTAACAAGACAGATGGGGTGCAAAATGTTTCCCCTTCAGGATGCCCATCCCAGTCAGCCCCAGATAGGTAGCACCTAAGCTTGCTACCATTTGTTGGCTCTAGGGACTGGGATGAACCAGAGGCAGACTCTCCAGCCATCCCTCCTGTTGATTCTGCCATTGTCACTAGAACAGTCAGTGCTGACCAGCAGGATCCCGTGTGGCCAAGTATTTATGCCAGCCCATAGGCAGCAGTCCCACCAGGAAAGTTGCATGAATGCCTTCCTCTGGCTGAGTTCATCTCAGCTGTGCCCATTGTCCTGTCCCTCCTGCTTCATCTACCTCGCTCAGAGCTCCCATCATTGCTTGCAGATAGGTTACATTTGTGTCTCTTGTGTTTTGTTTGTGTTTTTCTTTTTAACAAGGTCAAGGTAGGAGGTTGAAGTTTAGTCTCCCGTCCCTGCGGCGACTCACAATCCAGCGGAAATCTCTGCCCACCAGTGAGTTTGATGGAGTAGCCATTGACTATGGAAAGGTAACCATAGACTTTGTACCATATAAGCCAATTCCCTAGGTCAGGACCCAGTGCTCTTCCTCAGCTCTTCCCCACCCTGCCCCCTTCAGCAGCTGCTGTGGGTAGTGCAGTGTCTGGATCTAAGGGTTTCTCTCTTCATAGTTAAATGCTGAGCTAATACTGTGGCCACTGGCCAGTCAGGGATTGCTTGCTTGTTGCCTTTTTAGTCACTTGGAACTTCATTGAGGACAGAACCCAGAACCTTTTACTCCAAAACCTTTGGACACCAAGAGCTAAAAGAGAATTCCCACTTCCTGCTAAATGCACATGGCCTGTAACACACAGTTGAAAAGCTCTTCTTCCAGCCAGGAGCAGGGAGTGCACACATATCCGTGTGCACAGGGTAGGAGATTGGATTTGGATACGGCTAAAATCTAACTTGCTTGTAATTCAAGATTCTAGAATGACCTGGGTAAGGAAAGAGCCTGGAAAGTTGCATAAACACATTAAACACACTGTCCCTTGGAAAGAGTGTAATGCTGGCTGGAGATGATAACAGTGGGCATAGCATAGGGTCTATAAAAATCAGAGGCATAATTCCAGGAT
This sequence comes from Crocodylus porosus, assembly GCF_001723895.1. NCBI lineage: Eukaryota > Metazoa > Chordata > Crocodylia > Crocodylidae > Crocodylus > Crocodylus porosus. The sequence goes on along the minus strand of NW_017728943.1, from coordinate 3,462,394 downwards.
TCTGGTGCAAACATTCCTTGATACCACACATTTTCTTAAATATTTCCTGCCCATCTATGTGCTACCACCATGGATGACCATAAGTACTGAATCTCAGTAAGTTCTAATGAGCTTTTTGTCCATCTCTTCCCTTGCATTATGGCAGCAAAGAGCTTGTCGTCCTTGATGGATTAGCATAGTAAACCTGGTGAGGTAGGGGAAATGTTCTTGGTCTTTAGTGTCTACTTCGCTTTAGTGATTGCTGCTTTTGTAGTCTTTTTGGATACTACACACATTCCACATATGTCCAAGTAACAAATACCTGCTGTTCTGCCAGTTGTTCCAGGTACATCCAAACATTGTAGATATATTCAGGTGTAAGGCATTTGTGGTGATAATCAGTGTTTTGGGTATGTCTAGGTACAAGACCTTTGCTGTGCTTTCAAGTATATAGTGTATATCCACATAGACTATACCAGCTGTACAGCCCAGTGGTGTCGGTATGTTTTAGATATCTGTTATACCCTTCAAAGTTTTTAGTTGAGGGACCTCAAAGTTATAATCATGCTGTCAGGGGTTATAAGTACATGAAGGTTCAGGGTAGCCATAGTGTGGTCAAAGGTTCTAGGTATGTCAAGATTTTAGACACCTAAAGGTGCCTATGTCAAGGTTTTAGGCACCATGTGAGAGATTCTAGGCATGTCCAGGTAGAAGGTGCCTGGCATGCTGCAATGTTCCTCACTGTATCCACATAGAAGATACCTGCTGTGATACCCTGGGATAGCCTGACTTTTTGTTGCCTTCAGTGGAGTCTTACCCTAGTGATAGCAACACAGAAGAAATAGAGGGAGCCAGCGGTGTAAGGAGTGAGAGGTGGTAGCATTTGGAATCCACTAAGCACCCTCACTTAGGCAGAAAAGGCCTTGAACCTTAGAATAAAAGAGTGGGCCAATCCAAAACAAGAGGGATTTTGTTTCTTGAGGAACAGATGGAGCTCAGCAGCAAAGATAATGGTTTGGTGGGTCCTAGAGCCCATACATTGCTGAACTAATGGCAGCATTTTGGCTGGTGGGGTATTTGGGTGAGGTGAGGTAAAGTTAGGTGAGAATGGTTTCCCATTAAAAGAATCAAATCCACTTCATGAATAGCACCGAGTCTCTGGCAAACCAAATCTGGAGACATTTTGAAGAGTACAGTTTGGGCTTTTTACTCCAACTGATGTTAGGAAACTCTTTAATCCTTTGGTGCCTGGAAGCTGGTGAGCCCATAAACAGATTCAATAGGAGGCATGCGGGATATATGGTCATGGGCACTGAGCTTTCATGCAACATGTGTTCCACACTAGGGCTTGGTTGCTTTTTCCTGCCTGTATTTACAGGCATCTCTGAATGCAGATTACCTCCTCATGCCCTCCAAAAAAGAGAAGGCACCGAGGGATAGGAAGGCCTAGAAGTGCAGTGTAGAACAGGCAGCATCTATTAACCGCATGTCAAGGACCTAGAACATTGTGCTTTAAAACTCCTGTAGCAGACAAAAAGGAGAGGGCAGAATACATTCAGCAGTAGATGTCTGTGCATTAAGTCCTAGAAACATCCTGGATAGGAGCAACCTCATACCATGGTAAAGCCACTATGGGGACCTGCTCTTTTGCTCCTGCTCTGGTTTGCTTCCTGTTTGCTATTGGCTTGATCATAGTGGATAACTCCCCCTTCCTTCCTTTGCACAACATCTCCCCCCATGCTTACCCAGGCTTAGTAGAGCAGGAGTGGGTTGATGGGTCCCACTGTAACACCAGGAATCAGGGAGGAACACCTAGGCTTCCAAGAATGCTATAGCTATGTCACAGGGTGTGCTCAGTCCTGCAAGTAATACCTTAACCCACAAAATGGCAGCACTCCCCAGCCCTCTGCCCTTCCTCTGTCCTTACCCAGCTTCCCCCTCATCCCCCAGCATTCAAGGACTCCTTCTAATGAAACACTTTCTCCTGGCTGTCTTAAAGCCTGGTGGCGACTCCTTGATTATGAGGGACTTGAAGACTCCACCCAATGAGAACTGTGTCCAGTCAGAGACCGAGTCCCTCCTGGAAAGGGAGAGGATGCCGAGCCTGGAGGCCATCCCCACCACACATCACTCGTCCCCGAAACAAGAGCCTCCCTTCCTGAGACCACCAGGGTCATACGCGGCCTGGGGTTTGGCTCGGTTGCGCGCCAGGGGCAGCTTCCACAGCCTCCGCAGGGTCTCCTCCTTGGACAACTTTGAGGCCACGAGGTCTGAGTTCCAGAGAAAATGCAGGGAGAGGAGGGCAAACTCAGGTAGGGGTAAAACACACGCAGTTATATCATTACCAAGGGGGAGGATGAAGCAGACCTTCTTCCAGCAGACAAGTCCTCCTCTGGACTCCTGTGACATTTCCTGGGGGAGTTTCTCACCCTACCTTGTCTTCTCCTAGAGAAGTAAAGAGAAGGGGGCCACCTTGAAAAGGGTAAACTGACTTCAGTGTGTTTTCATGTTTTGGAAAGTCCAAATGTTTCTCTCTCTCAGCCTGTAGATGATAGATTTGTTTGTGTCTCTGTGCGTGAATGTCTGAATAAATTTATCTTGCTTGCTCTGTAAATCCAGCAAATATTAAACGGATTATTTCCTGATCACCTGCCCACCTCAGGAAAAAGTGTGTGGGAGTCCATTTGTATTGGTGAATATGATGGATATAGTAGAAATAATCCCTGTGCATCATAGATGGGTCAGAGATGGAACAATTTAATCTGGGAGCACCATCAACACTGCTTGTCAGTGAAAAACACAGATGATCTCAGCTTGGGAAGAAACACAAAGGTCCATAGACACCAGAGCAGTTGCGCAGGAAGTCCAAGAAATGTGGGCAGAAAATAATGCAGTGAGCCTGAATTCAGAATAGAATTGCATCCAGGAGATGAGAATTTAGTGTATTTAACTAAGGAATTGAAAAGCAGAGATGCTGAGACAAACTGAGGACAACATTCTCAACAGATTTTCAAAGACTCAGTGTACACTACTGGAACTGGGTTTCTTAAAGAGCACAGACAATTAAATAAGGGCAGACTGCAAAGTGGTTTAATTCTCAATATCTTCTATTTTGGTACTTCTTGCTAGGGCTTCAGTTGAACTTGGCACCCAGTAAGGCCACTGTGCATTGAGGACATTTGAAAATCTGGCCACTTAGGATGGGCTTTTGCTATATGCTCATCACAAGCCAAACTCTGCTTCTACTGACCTCCATGAAAGTAGTGTTAGGTCAATGAATCTCACCCTTATTTTGCTGTTATGACCTTCTGGCTCCTCCAAGTGAGAGCAGACAATCAGTTAGATGGGAGCTGCAGTGCTCGTTCTCTTGTGGCCTGAAGATGCAGAGGCCTCATGTTTTGGAGTGGGGAAGGAATAGTTCTTCCCTATGAGGGTCTGGAGTGAGTGCGTCTGCAATTCTGCATTCATTTCCAGGTACCTCATTCTTGTGAGATAGTGTTGATACACAAGTGTGAGATTCAAAAGCAACACTGATCATCTGGATAACTTGATCATCTGATCCAGACCCTGGAGGATCAATTTAGGAGATGGAAAGAGTTTGTGCTGCTTGGCTCCCTCAAAATGGGGCCAGGATCAGGAGACACAAATATTCAGAGTGTGTAAGCCCCAAGGGAGCCAGGGCACTTCTGAAAGAGGGATAAAAAAGTCTCACTGGGGAGAATAGGGAATGAAGTAAGGGAAGACTAATGTTAACTGGCTACATCTGAAAAGTTGGGAGTCTTCTAAGACAGATTTCCTGCCAGTGAGGTCTACTAGGCATGGCAGAAACTAGGAGCCTCAGTGATAGAAACATTTCAGCTACACTGAAAAAAAACTAGAAAATGTCACAAACAGAACAAGCCTGCCTTTGCCTACAGGAGACAGATTAGCTGGGATAAATGAGGCCTTTGTAGGCAGATCATCCAACTCCAGGCTTGCTGCCTCTGACATACAAGACAAAGCTCCACCCTCTTCTGCTAGTGAGAAGCAGGATGAACAGCTGGTCCAGCCCAGGGAGCAGTAAACTATAAAGCCCAACAACTATTTGGATGTTTTCCCTGAGACCTACAAAGCCAGGCAGGACCTGCGTCTGATTTCAAGTTTGAAAGTATGTCCATGCCACTTCTGCTGAGCTCTTGGAAGTGCCCCCAGAAGTTCCCTGGTCCTCCCACTTGTCACTGCTGCTCCCCCTTGCCAAAGCCAATGCTCTTGAGCTCCATGTCACCAGCACACTTGGGAATGGTGGTAGTGAGTGTCCTTAGAGTGGCATCTTTGCCTCATATCTGTGTTTGGCACAGGTGGCCCAGGAGCAGGCAGGTGGGGCCATGCCTCTCCAAGCTGCTCTCCGCAGCAGTACAGAAGTGAGGTAGACATGCCCTTAGACACACTTTGTTTCATCCATATTCTGTATCCAGTGCTGGATGCTAGTGCTGGCCACACTGACCTGCCCTAGCACCTGGTGAGTAGCTCTTGGCATTCAGGTTGTTTCACCACAGCCCTCAGAGACTGGCAGGGAGTCAAGCCCCTCCACCTTGTAGTGTCTGGCTTGAGATACCTGAAAGAGCCTTTATTTTTAAATGTGGATCCTCTTTCTGACAATCAGATCCTTTCCAGTGCTCAGGCTGGGCTCCAAAGAGCACCTGCCTGTTTGGAGGACCTTGGCATACAGATACACAGCATGGCCCCATAGCAGAGCTGTCTCCCCAGGCAGAGGAGTGGCACCTTCTCTCAGGAAGCTTGTCCTGTGCTCCCTTATCCACAGACCCTCGAGCAATGAACGGTTCCTCATTGTTTATGATGTCCTCCTGATAGTTCCTCTCCTTCTTCCTGCGTTTCAGAGGCCTCCCATGTCAAGCCCAGCCCCCAGAACTTCACCTCAGACTCTGACCTCATGAAGTACCGCACCATCAGCCAGATCCCCCAGTTCACCCTCAACTTTGTGGAGTTCAACCTGGAGAAGCATCGCTCAGGCTCCACCACGGAGATTGAAATCATCGCACCCCACAAGGTTACAGAGCGCACCCAGAACGTCACCGAGAAAGTCACGCAGGTAGGTGTAGGGTGGGAAAATGGAAAGAGGACTCTCTACAGACCTGCGGCTGTGCCCTCCCTCCCCCCAGAGTTGGGAGGATGGTTAGGCTAATCCATGAAGCAGGCTGGGGATGGGAGAAAGGGAATTGCTGGTTGCACCAATTGGCAGAGCTGATCAGAAATCATCTCATGTGGGAGTGGTGATTTGTTCCCTGGAGCGGGGATACTGGTGGGTCTTAGCTTTTTCATTTGTTTCCAGAAGGAATGGGGTAAAAAAAAAAAAAAGGAAATATCATTTTGGGGGAGAACTGAAAATTTTTGGAAAATTCTTGTTCAGAAATTGGATTCAGTGAAAGGTGTTTTGCTCATATCACACTGTTTCCCTCTGAGGGTCACATAGTCTTATGGAAACAAATTCTGGCATCTCACATCCTCATTTTCCCCTTTGCTAAACCTCAGCTGGGGTGAAACAACAGTGTCACTGGGGCTTTGTCTGATTTGCACCAAATACAGATCTGTGTCTTGTTGGTTACTCATGACATCACAGCCCTTTCCATGCACCAAGGCCTTTCCATAACTGCAGTGAGAAGTAGCTTTTCTAAGATGAAAAGTCTCTTTCATTTGCTAACAGGAATCCAAAGTGAATGGGGAAGAGTGTGTGAGTGTCTGTATTATATGTGCTTCATAGATATTCCTATGAATTATTGGATTGATTGATTTTTGCGAGCTGTCATATGTGCCAAGACTCAGAGGGCATTTATACACATGCTCTGGGAGTGTGCGGGGGAGATGTTTTCATAGTTTCCTAGTTGGTAGGGTCAGAAGGGACCTGAGCAGATCATCGAGTCCGATCCTCTGCCATGGCAGGAAAGAGTACTGCAGTCAAACAACCCCAGCAAGGTGTTCATCCAGCCTCCTCTTAAAGACCCCCAGGGTAGGAGCCAGCACTACTTCTCTTGGAAGTTGGTTCCAGATCCTAGCCGCCCTGACAGTGAAGTAGTGCCTCCTGATGTCTAGCCTGAATCTAACCTCTGCCAGCTTGTGACCATTATTCCTGGTCACTCCTGGTAGTGCTTGGGGGAACAGGGACTTCCCCAGTGCTTGCTGGTTCCCTCTGACTAGTTTGTAACAGGCCACTAGATCCCCCCTCAGCCTTCTCTTGTGGAGGCTGAACAGGTTCATTAGAGTGGCTTTGAGAACCATGCTAATTAAAGGGCCTGGAGCGTCTCATGTATCAGCGTGCCAACGCTGAAAAATGGTGGTGGTGACGCTTTAACTAAAGCTCATCAGATGAGCTTTAGTTAAAGCATCCCTGCGCTATTTTTCAATGCAGGGACGCTGAGACACAAGACACTGGAGTCCGCTGGAGCACGGTAATTACTGTGCTCCAGCAGACTTGATTAATCAAGTCTTCTGCAACGTGCTATAATTACAGTGCATCAGAGCAGTCTTGCTGCCCAGGGTGTTCTTCTGCCAGTCTCCAAGGGGAGCAGGAAACATGCCACCCTTTTTGCATGACTTCTTGTCCTTGCAGTGGTAGGATATAGACAGTGCCCTTGTTCCCCTGCTTTACTTTTGGCAAGTTAAAGGGTGATTTTGATGTTTCGTGCATGATGCTTGGTAGGTTTTTTTGAGGGTGGTGCTTGAAGTTTTTAAGAACAGGTTAGAGAAGTGCTTAACTAGGTTGGCTTCAGAGCTGATCCTGTCTTGAACCAGTGGTTGGACTAGGTAACCTACTAAGGGACCTTCCAGCTCTACTTTTCTATGTTTCCATAACTGTTCACTGATGCCACTATAAAAGACACCCTCATTCCTAGCCAACCATGGAGGCCAAGTTCGTGTATACAGTGCTATGGGGGCCTCCCCTCTGGACTTTGTGAGCTGGAGGCAATCCATGACAGCAAAGCTGCTGAGTATTCCTGCAGGTGTCACCAGGTGGCAGTGTCCCCTCACTAAGTGGGATGTCAGAAGGATTTCCATTTTCTGGGCTCCTTGGGTGGGAAAGATGGAGTGGCTGGGGGCTAGCAGGGTAAGAGTTATGCATCTGTTCTTGGGGCACCTGTCAGGCAGGAGCCCAGCTATGTTCCAGAGAGCAGAAATAAATACACTACACTGAGAGACCACATCCCAAGCATGCATGAGGTTCAGCACCCATCTGCAAGGGCTCTTGCTCCAGCGCACAGGCATAGATTGATCAGCAGAGACAACCCCTTGCCCTGTACTCCTCTGGACCCAACCCTCCCGCAGGATTTCATGGAGTGCAGAAGATGAGAACTGCAGGGCTGGGTGTTGAAGAGGTAGCAGGAAGAAGCAGAGAGGGGGCTGGAGCTATCTAGCCCACAAACGGCAGAACAGTTCTGGAGGTTTATCCTAGGGCACCCTGGTGTGCTGCCTAGGGCAGGAAGCACACAGGAAACCTGACCTTGGGTGGGAGGTGGCAGTCAGGCCCTTAAATCATTGGTGTGGATGCACAGGAATGGAAGGAGATCCCTGCAGCCTCTTCTCACCCTCTGGCTTACACATGCTGGACAAGACAGGATTGTGCCCTGGGTCTGGTCTCAAGAAAGTCTATGGCAGGGGTGGGCAAAATACGGCCCATGGGCTGGATGCAGCCCACCAGGCCATTCTATCCAGCCTGCAGGGACTCTAAAAAATTTAGAAAATTAATATTTATCTGCCCCTGCCTGCCTGTCATGCAGCCCTCAATAGCTTGCCAAAACTCAGTAAGCAGCCCTCTGCTCGAAATAATTGCCCACCCCGATCTATGAGGTTCATGCTCCTGTAAGATGCTGGGCAGGTTCTGTGTCATAAGGGTCCCTGGGCTGGCGACACAGTGAATATTGAGCATTTGCTTGCAGGAGATCCCAGCTTGTTCTCCGTGCTCATTTCTAGGTAAGGAGAAGAGAGAGCAGGACCTGGCATGGCCCAAGACAAGCCAAAGCATCCTGTCTCACCTTGCACTGGGGCTGGTGGAAAACTTGAGCTAGATCTTTGGGGACTGTGAGGGAAGGATCGTCAGAGCCCTAGCCTGGAACATAAGGGAAAGGGGATCTGGGCAAAAGAACAGGAAGTGGAACCTTCTCAAATCCCGACACAACTCTCACCTGGTTCTGAAATGTTAGGCAGGGACTTCTGCTTTGGGATCCTCCAGCAGGGGGCATGTCACCATCATGTGGGGTAGCAGCTCCACTGGGCTTCCCTGAGGACAGGAGAGGGGATGGTAAATTTTGCTATTGCATCTCAGAGCTGACAGCCCTTCACCCCTCATGACAGCCATTCCCACTCTAGATCAGAGCCATAGGGAGGAGACACAGCTAGTGGGAAGGGAATTCAATCTAAATCCCAATCCTGCTCAAATCAGTAACAAAGTCCCACTTTGCCCTGAATACAGGAAATGTTACGCTGTCCTATAAGGGGGCCCATCCTCTTTGGGAGGCAAAAATCCATCAGATAACTGATCCTAGTGTCTGAAGGGGAAGCTTCAGTGGTGTGCTACAGAGCCATGCAATAATGTGTGCTAGAAGCGACCACCCAAACAGAGGTCAGCAGTGTCTGGCCTCAAGTAATGGGGCTCTTGATTGTACCTCCATATTTGTCTTTCCCATTCCAGGCTCTGAGTGGCCCTTCTGCCCATCAGCTCCCTTACCCTGATTGACACTGCAAGTATTTTTCTTCTGTTTTTAGAGCTGAGGAAACTGAGGCACAGAGAGGACTGAGGGAGGTGTCCTTCACAGATCAAGCAACAGAGCCCAGATCTAAAGGCAGTACAGTTAGGGCAAGTCTAAGGAAACTTTCTGGATCCTGTTTACCTGTGGAACTCCCTGCTGCAGGACTTAGGTTAATAGCCCAGCTGTTCCCAAATAGGGACTAATCACAGATTGGAATAGCCATTTCAGTGACATTAGTCACTGTGTGGCTAATGGGTGTGAGGTATGCCACAGCTGTTGATTCCCAGTCTTCAAGCCCCCTTCTTCTCCAAGAGATACAGGCTGCTGTGGAACAAATGGAGGATCAGAAGCTGGCATGGAAGAATAAAAGTTTTAAAAGCTTTCCCTGAGGAAACTGTGCTTGTAACTGAGCTGAGGAACAAGTGTGTGAGAAATGCTGGGGCAAACTGGGACAGGGGAGAGTGAAAGCAGGGGTAGCTCTGGGGCAGGGGAGGGGGCATGGCTGTGTCCCAGCAGGCTGCTGTTTATTGTTGACAGTGGTTCTGGCACCACAAAAGAGCATTTCACCCAAGGGCCTTGCCACACTTTGCATTATTTGCCCCAAGTTCCTTGAGGCAGGGACCAGCCCTTCTGAAAAGCACCTGTTGTATCACCAGTGCTCACCCATGCAGATAGATCCTAATAAAGTCAGTCAGCAGTATTAATCCACTTTACAGACAGAGACACTGTGGCAAAGGATGAGCTAGGGCCTTGCCTAAAGTTATTCCAGGAGCTGCTGACTAAGCCAGGATTTGGACTCGTGGGGCATTTATACATGTACCTTTTTCATAGATTTTAGGGTTGGAAGGGACCTATTAGATCATCAAGTCTGACCTTCTGCCCTGGGCAGGAAAGAGTGCTGGGGTCAGATAACTCCAGGCCGGCATTTGTCCAATCTCCTCTTAAATATCTCCAAGGAAGAGGACAGCACCACCTCCCTTAGAAGCATATTCCATATTTTGGCAACCTTCACTATAAAGAATTTTTTCCTAATGTCCAATCTAAATTTGCTCTCCTTCAGTTTGTGGCCATTGTTTCTAGTTACCCCGATGGGCACCCTGGGAAACATTGTATCCCCTATTTTGTGCTGTCCCCCACAATGAGTTTGTAGACAGTCACAAGATCACCTCTCAGCCTTCTCTTGTGGAGGTTGAAGAGATTCAGGTCCCTCAATCAGTCCTTGTAGGGTTTTTTGTGTAGACCTTTAACCAGACGGGTGGCCCTCCTCTGAACCCTTTCCAGGTTATCTACATCCCTCCTGAACTGCAGCACCCAAAACTGGACGCAGTACTCCAGCTGCGGCCTGACCAATGCTGCTTAGAGGGGAAGTATCATCTCCCCGGACCTGTTTGTGATGCACCTACTTATGCAAGAAACAGTGCGGTTAGCTTTACTTATTACCTCATCACACTGGTGACTCATGTTCATTTTGGAGTCGACTACAACTTCGAGATACCTTTCTACAGTTGTGCTATTTAGAATGGTACCTCCCAGGCTATAGGAGTGTTGATGATTCTTCCTCCCTAGGTGCAACACGTAGCACTTATCTTTGTTAAACTGCATCCTATTCTTCCTCAGCCTGTCCATATCCACCTGGATTCACTCCCTGCCCTCAAGTTTGTTTAGTTTGGTGTCATCTGAAAACTTGGACAGGGTGCTTTCTACTCCCTCATCCAAGTCATTAGATAAGATATTGAACAGTACCGGTCCCAAGACAGAGTGTTGGGGAACTCTACTGCCCACATTTCTGCAGGTAGAAACCAACCCATCCACCAGCACTCTCTGGGTGCATCCCATAAGCCAATTTTCTACCCACTGGACTGTGTAATAATCTACATTGCAACTGTTTATTTATAAGAATTGGGTGCAACACTGTCCTGCTACACACCAGAGATCTGCTGCTTTGGAGCAGACTTGATTAATCAAGTCTGCTCTACATGTGAGTTGACACGCACTACGCTGCACCACATACAGTTATGTAAGTGGCAAAATGCATGCCAAAATGCATGCCAGCATGCAGAAAATGGCAGTGGTGAGCTTTTGAATTAAAGCACCTCCAAGGTGCAGCACAGTGGCGGGCGCTTGCACATGTTAAAAAACCTGGCTCCCAGTCCCATGCTCAGACTGCTAGGATGGCAGACCTGATACTGGGCCTCTGTTTTACCCAATAAATCCCATTTCTCCCAGAGGCAGGAACAGGACTCAGAAGTACTGACTTCCAGCCACAGGATATAACCACCAGACCGCATTCCACCCCCAAGCTTTGGGTAATGCATGCTGGAGTCCTGGGTCCCAGTCTGGTGTTCAGTCTTTAAGGCCTCAGCTACATTGGCAGCAGGATCTGCTACCAACTGGGAAAAGAGGCTCCTACAGCTCCCTCCATTGCACGTCTGGAAATGGTATAAGGACTGTGCTCTCCCTTCCTTCACTGCCCCCACCCCCCGCCTATTCTTCCTGGATGCCACGTGCACCCAAGCTGCAGGGCATGGGTGGGGGCAACCAGCCATGATACAGGGGCTGGCTGCTAGGCGACAGGGTTGACGCTTGATCAGCACCATTTGCCTGTCAATAGGAGGTCATTAGCTGGTTGGGAGGGATGGAATTGAAGCTGACAGGCCATTGCTGCAGGCGGATGGAGTGTATGGAGTCTGTGCCCTCCTCACTGTACCAAGCCTAGAGCTATGGAGCTTGTCAATTCCCCCTTGCCTAAGTCTCCAGGGCAGCTGGGAGGTGACTGGATCCTCTAACTCTGTACCTCCTCACACCCCTCTCTTGTGCTATGCTTAAACCCTATCCCCCTTTCCTTCCCAAAGAGCCCTGGGTTCCAGACCTCTGGTCTAACCTCTGAATTCCATTCCCACCTCAGAAGCAAGAAAAGACCCTGACTTACATTTCTGATTGTCACCACTAGGCCTGTCCAGGAGCTGGGCAAACTCCCCCCTAAAAGAATCCTGATCTCCCAGCCCTGCGGAGAACCATGGTGCTGAGCCCTGGCCATACTCATGCCATTCATGACCATGTCTGCCTTTGGGGGCAGTCCCCACTGGGCCTGTTGCTGATGCAGACCCCAGGTGCAAAGTGTAGATCCTCTCCCCCGTTGATGCCCCTTCCTGAGTGCTTATGGGAACCCCATGCTGGCCAGGAAGCCAAACATCTGATCCTCCTGCTCTTCCCACCTGTGTTGTACTGTAGTGCCAAATGCTGCTGAACTGCTTTGATGTAAGGGCTTGCTGGACAGGATCCTTTCTGTACAGCACAAGTAGGCAGGGGTCTAAGCACCCCTTGCTCTGCAGCCAGGAGACACACCCCTGGCAAAGCCCTCACTCCTCTTTTACAGCTGCTAAATAATTCACAGGCAAGGCAAAGAAGGCCATGAAATCCAGTTATTACGCTCTATAAATAATGACTCACTAACCAGGAGAACCTGACACAGAGCTCTCTGGATCATGTGAAGGGGGCTCAGTGCCGGCCTGGAGAGCCAGGGCCTCACCTCACCCCACCCTGCCAGCATCAGTTACTGGTGGCTTTGCCCATAAGTCCAATGAGTGAATTGGCGTCACCCTGAGGTTGGTCCTAATGTGTCTTCTGTCTCTGGAGGTATTGTGAGGAGTGGGGAGCATTCATGCCAGGGTTTGTCTGTCTCTCTGCACTTAGTGGGGAGAAGGATGGGGTATCCTGAGAGGATTGGAGAATGGAGCACAGAGTCTTTGACTCCAGAGCAGCAAGCTCAGTTCCATACCAAGCCACACTTACCCTGGAAGAAGAGTGTGCACATAGCCAGAGCTATCCTATATAAACAGACTGGTTCTTTGTGGTTTGGACCTCCCTAGGTAGAAAAGGTAATTACTCCCTAGGTAATTCCCTCTCCTCTGAGCTGGGTGTTGTTGTCAGATGGCAGTCAGGTGGCTGGTATGAAATGCAGTACTGAGCCTAAATGGAGGGCTAGGAATTATCTCACAGCTGGTACCCTTGAGTGACCCAGTGGCTGAACCAAACTGCCAGCATGAAAGCACTGGAAACCAGCAAGATGGGGTACAGAGTGGGTGGATAGCGGGCCCAGGGTAGAGTGTTTCAGTGCCTGAGGTCAAAGGAGATGGAATTTGAGGAAGGGTTTTGGGGACAGGTGAACATAGGAAGGTTCAGGACAGCATTGCAGAGGTGGTAATGGGCAGTGTTGGCTGCAGAAGGTGGAAGCCCATGGGCAGTGGAGTATGGGCCCTGTTCTGCTGTGCACAGTGTGGACTCCTACCCCACAGAGCTCACAGCCATAAGAGACCTCAGCAGACATGGCCTGTGTCTAGGGTGACCTTCATAAAGGACATTACCGTTTTCTGCTACTCTGGTCTCTGTCTTCTATTGATATGAAACCTGATGCCTTTATGTCCTCTATTTTTCTCTTGAAGAGAAAAATAGAGAACATAAAGGTGTCCGGATTTGTATCTATAAAGGACAGATAGCAACTGGGCTGTCCTCTATGATGGCCACCCTACCTGTGTTCCAGGCCATGTCTGTGATTGGCTTGTAGACTTAAACCCCCTGCTCCACCACCTTGGGATGGCACCATCCCCTGGATCCCTGCCTCTCTGCTCTGCTGGCAGAACTGAAATGGCAGTGTCTCCTGCAAAGGAGGCTTAGCAGGAAGGTGCATGAGCTGAGAACAAAGCTTGTCCAATTCCTGCCTGCAGCTGACATGGTGGGGCTAATTCCTCGCTCTGGCCTTACATTTTGGACCATCAGGGACTTTAGGTTCACCCTGCCCAGGTGCAAGCGGCTGCCGGGTATAAGGCAGAGAAGAATCGTGGCTTAGGGCTGTGCTGGTATTGTGCTTTGTTTTTCTCAGATATCTCACTTTGCTACTGCAGGAGAGCGTTTCCTGGCACCTTGTGGAAGTGCAGACTGGGGTGGCAACACTCTCACTTGTACATTATTCAGCACAGTTCAGGGCAGCTGTGAGCCCTTTAGCTCCAGCTGTGCTGGGCAGCATCTCCTCCTGCTCTCTTCTCTGTAGGGCACAGAACAATCATGCCTCATTACTGCTGTGTGACATCCTAAACACCTTTCAGCAGCTTTGAACACAGGTAGATGGGAGCCTGCTTGTGACGGGAGCAGGAGGCACCAAAGCAGTGCTACCCTGGAGCAATGTGGCTGAAGGCAGCCACCCAATGTGTGCATGGGGCAGTGGAAATATTTCTCGTCTAGGGGTGTAGTTCCAGGCTGGCAAGTGCCTCCAGGAGGCTGAATCTGTGCTGTCTAGCAAGCTGTGTGGCGTACACTGGCCCCTGGTAGCAGGGTGGAGATAACTGAGGGTCTTGTATGATCATAGGGGATTGATATTAGTGCTGCAAGGTCTGAGCTGGAGAATTCAGATCCTCTCCTCCCCACCCCCACCCTCCATCCCCTCCCTTGCCTGTGTCTCACTCCCTCGCTCACACACACGCTCACACATACACACAGCCTTACTTCAAACACAGCCAGAATGAGTCTGAAACTGAAGCTGAAGCCGGTAAGTGCTGAGCAGGAAGGGTGGGTCTTGCTTGTGCCGTTTGGATGGGGGAAGTTGCTAAATGAGGACCCTATTGTTGCTATGAAGTGAGGGGGAGACAGGACCCAAGGGGAAATTCAGGGGGTGGGGAACAATCAGAACCCGGAAAGAGCCTCGATGCAGCAGTCGGACGAGACTGCCTTTCCTTTACCAATGAGAACTGCTATTCTCTCGGGGGTGGCTCCCTCCTGCCCTGGCCCTGCTCCCCTGGGAAGCAAAACTTTCTCTGTAGGGGTTAGCTGTTGCCCCCCCACTTCCAACAATGCCCAACCACCCTCCCTCTTTCCCATCTCTGGACTTCTAAGCTATGGAGGGTCTGGCTGTGCCTTTCGGTGATACCTGCACAGACCTCTGAACCAAGCTGCACCATGGGGCCGCTCTAAAACCCCATGGTCACACAGCCCTCAGCGGCTCTTCCACCCACCACTCTATGCCAGGTGCCCAGGGCCAGTCAGTTACTGGCCCTGGGGAGGGTGAGGTGTGTCTGCCAAGATCAGCAGGTCATGACTGAAGGTATAAAGGGAGAAGGAACCATCATTTTTTCTCTTTTGCTCTGTAAAGCACTGTCTAGGATGCAGCAGCTGGACACCCCTGGGGGCAGCTCCAGGGACTGAACTATGCAGAGAGAACAGTGTCCCTATCTGGTGTGACTCTGGAGTGTCCCTTCTCTGGGTCAGAGGAGTCACTCCGGTTATACAAGTCTCTCCAGTAGTTTTAAATGCTAAGGCCACAGATATTACAGAAGCCCAGTCAAGTGACAGCAAGGGCAGATGGGCTGACCAGATAAGCAGCTCGACCTGTTAATCAGTGTACTCCCCTCAGGTGGTGACTTGACTGCCTCCGGGAGCTGATGAGGGTGCACAGGCACAAGGGCAAGTGGAATTCAGTCCCAGGCTCCAGGCCATAATTCTGAACACCATGTGCTCCTGTCTCAAATTTTCTTCTCACTCCCCAAGTGTCCCCAAAGCAGCATGAAACCACTGAACCTTCAGACAGGACCAGCCAAGAAGGACACAAATTTAATTCAACAGATAGTCCCTGTTTTCCCTCCTGTTGCTCCCTCAGTTGATTTTTCAACTGTTTTGGCCCTAGAGCCAAAGGGGCAGTGCTTGGGAGAGAACTGCATGCCCAGGGACAGGGACCCAAGATGGAGCAGAGGTGGGGAATTGAGTGCAGGGGTACGGCAGGAGCACTCTGAACATCCCCCCCCCCTCTTTCCCCCTCAGTGTCCTTCAGGATCAGGCCTCCTGGGGATCCATCCTCTGTTCTGTGCTTGTGGCATGGGGGTTCAATAGCTGATCCAAAGCTTCTCACCATTAATAGACATTGCTGTCTTGACTGCAAAAGGTTTGAGATATAATCCTGGTATTGCTGAAGAGTCACTTTGTCCTACTCCCTCCCCTGTTGCATTTCTTGTGGCTCCCCTTCACTCTCCTTGCTTAGTAGAGACTGGTTCCCTGCCCCAGCAAGTGCTGCTTCCCCTCATCCCTTTATGGATATTGGATTTCAATCACTTTTTCCTCCTCCCTCCCTCTCCCTCACCAGCCACAGATTTGGCCTCCTCCTGTTGGGATTGGTGGTTTCCTCCCAACCCGGGGCTGGTTATTGATTGTTTTTATTAATCTGCACCATGCTCCTGAATGCCCTTTGCAAGCTCATGGCTCATGTGTATGTGTGTGTGTGTGATGCTATCTTGCTGCCTCTGAACATGTGAATGTGCATGTGTGTGATGCCATCTCACTGCTTGTGTACACACATGTGTGCATATGCAGTGTCATCTCACTACCTGTGTGTCTGTGTAAGCATGTGCACATCTGTGATATCGTCTTGCTGACTGTGTGTGGGTACGTATAAATGTTTCATAGTTTCTAGGGTCGGAAGGGACCTGAGTAGATCATCTAGTCCGACGCCCTGCCATGGCAGAAAAGAGTACTGGGGTCAAATGACCCCAGCAAGGTGTTCATCTAACCTCCTCTTAAAAACCCCAAGGGTAGAAGCCTGCACCACTTCTCTTGGAAGTTGGTTCCAGATCCTAGCCACCCTGACCGTGAAGTAGCGCCTCCTGATGTCTAGCCTAAATCTACCCTCTGCCAGCTCGTGACTGTTATTACTGGTCACTCCTGGCGGTGCTCGAGGGAACAGGGACTCCCCCAATGCCTGCTGATCCCCCCTGACTAGTTTATAACAGGCCACAAGTTCCCCCCTCAGCCTTCTCTTGCGGAGGCTGAACAGGTTCAGGTCCTGTAGGGACTGCCTTGCTGTCCCCTGATCATGCGAGTGGCCTCCTCTGGACCCTCTCCATGCTGTCCACATCCCTCTTGAAGTGTGGCACCCAGAACTGGACGCAGTACTCCAACTGCGGCCTGACCAGTGCCGCATAGAGGGGGAGGATCACCTCTTTGGACC
>NW_017728943.1:3431761-3445510 GCF_001723895.1 Crocodylus porosus | reverse complement strand
CCCCCAGTTTGTTAATGAGAACGGGGTGAGAGACAGTGTCGAAAGCCTTCCAGAAGTCCAGGAAGACTATGTCCACTGCTACCCCTGTATCTAATGATTTAGTGATCTGATCGTAAAAGGCCACCAGGTTGGTCTGACAGGACCTGCCACTGATGAACCTGTGTTGGTTGCCCCTAAGCATGCAGTCCCCGGCTGGCCCCTTGTGAATGTGTGCCAGAATAATTTTCTCAAACAGCTTGCCTAGGATCGAGGTAAGACTAACTGGCCTATAGTTTCCCGGGTCCTGTATTGTGGGATTCTAAATCTCATTATGTCTCAGGGTAAGTTATAAACAAGTAGGAACTCTGCTAACACTGGTGCACTGGACAAAGGGCTGGGTGACAGTAGCCAGAGATGTGAGGTGGGTTTTGGCTAGGGGAAATGGTTGCAGACTGTGAAGGGCTGGCTAGCAGTGGGGCAGCTGGTTTGCAGAGCCAGAGGTCCTGGCCAGAACAGGCTGACTGTGAGGCTGGGGTTGTGGGGGCATTGTGGCTGCAACTACCAGTAATCTCAGGGCTTGGGGGTTTGATGTGAGCCCACAGAGCAGAAAGAGGAGGAGTTGGAGGGTAGTTGTCTGGAGGGATGCTCACAGACAGAGGTAGTGGGGGTGACAACATGGATGGAGAGCACTCAGTGAGATGGAGGGAGTCCATCAGCCCCACTGGGGGCTCCCCTGGAAATCAAAATCGGAAATGTACAGGTACCCCTAAAACCTGAGCAGAGCTGGTATTGCGTGGTGCCTGCTGCTCTCCAAAGACCCTGTTTCCTCCTCCTTGCTCTTTGTGTTGTCATTTCTCCAGCACAGATTATGGCACACACCTGTCCTCATCTTGTAGCATGTGATGCCCACTCTGCACTGGTGGAAACAAAGGCAGTCGAGAGCCAGGTCCAGTAGGGACACTTTTTCACTTCTTGCTTATGCCAGCATAAATCAGGAATAACTCCACTAACACCAATTACATAATGTTGGGGGAACCCCAAGAAGGATCAGGCCCTACTGTCTGTCTTAGCGGTTTCTGCAGTGACCATCACCCTACCATTGTGGCTGGAGGCTTGGAGGGATACAACTATGAAAGCTAGCAAAGAGGCCTGCCTGCCCAAGGAACCAGTTTGAGGCCTGGTCCCTCTACTAGAGCTGTGGTAGTATAAATCTCCTTACTTCAGTGGGTGTTTAGGGAAAGGATAAGTGAAATGGCAGGTTCTCTGTGCTGTCAAAGGCCTGGGAGACTGTTACCTTGCCCCAGGTCAGCCAGCAAAGTAATAGACCCAACAGCCCTACTCTGGCACTGCAGGGATCATGTTAAATGTAGAACCAGATCACAGGGTGCTCAGCCAAAACGGTAACCATATTCATGCTCAGTATAGTAGATGAATGGGGAAGGCAGGACAGCAATGCAGAGCCCTGGCTGTGCTGCTCTGTCCTGCAAGGCTCTGAACATAATCAAGGGCCATGCTGTTGCCTTGGCTCTTCTCCAGGGAGCTTGGAGTAATGGTGATGGGCAGTATGCTCCAGGGATAGCCTCTCCATCATCTCTGCCCACCCACTTGCACTCTAGGGTGCCCCCTGCTGCCGCTTTTGAGATCTCTGTCTCTGGCACAAGTGATAGCAGGACAGGAGGCATCCATGGGGTGACTTCCCCACCACATTTCCAGGTTTGGTGTGTGCACATGGGAGGAGAGGGCCTGGCTTGCTTGAGAGTGACCCTTCTCAGCCATGCAATGGATGCAGTATAGATACATGCCACAACAGAGCAGAGGTTTGGCTCCTACCTTCAGAGCCCAGGAGCTCTGGAATTGCTGATTCACTCAGTGAGCCATCCTTCTCCCAGCCTCAAAACTGGTGTAGAGAAGCCAAGCTCCCTTCAGATTTGGAAAAGCCTCAGATCATCCCCAGTGTTTAATGCCAATATGGTCCTTCCTCCGCTGAGGTCTGTAGTAGAGACTGTGCCTTCACGTGACCTCTGTCCCCAGTGTCCATAGAGGTAAACCCCTAGGGAAAGGGGGCAGGATGTTGTAGCTCCTGATTCCAAATCCTGTGGTTGAAGTTTCCCCATAGAACCCTCTCCCTAAACATACCCAGCACTTCCACCAGCCTGGTAGGAACCTATCATCACCATGACCTCACCACCTCCATCCCCTCATACATCGCCTTGCTGTGACCATTTCATCCCCGTTATTGCCAGGGGCTGAAATCTGGAGGTGGTGACAGTCACACCAGACCCCTGCCTTGGTGATCAGTCACACCAGGCCCCTGCCTGCAGCCAAATATCCCAGGTGAAGGCATCCAAGGAAGATGCCATCATGGCCAGCTGAGTCAGGGCCACCCAGAGCTGAGCCCCCACGGCCTCCCTCTTGCATTCATGGCTGATAGGCTGGGCCAACTCATTAATCTTTCTCTTCAGCAGATGTCAGAGTCTGTTTAGAAGCATGAGGGGGCTGAGGGAGGAGCAAGGTCAGGTTTGGGACATGTGGGATTACGGAGGGACTTTTTGAGCTCAGGATGGGTGGATTCAGTTGCACTATCTTGTGAATGCCAAGCTGGGTAGCACACAGACATGCAGACATGGAGAAGATACTAACATGGGCACTGCCCCACTGGAAGACACCAGTGGTCTACCCAGCCTTGTCTCTCCTCTGCCACCCTGGATGATGGCAAAACATTCAGTAGAATGCGTAACCTCTCCTCAGCTTGCAGCAAAGCATATTTATATTAAATCTCAGCAAAACTTCATAACTGTCTGAGCAGCGGGATAATGGAATAAAATGCCCAGGGAAGTTGTGGAATATCCTTTCCTAGAGGGACTCAAGAAGAGGTTGGGTGGATGTCTGCCTGGGATGGTTTAGGAAGGGTGCTTCTTGGATCTGTGCAGGGACTTGGATTAGGCGATTCTTGAGGTTCCTTCCAACCTTGAGATTTTATGATGCTTTTAACTGGTCAATGCCAGCCCATAGGGGAAGAGGAGAAATTTGTTCCTGACCACCTTCCAGTTAGTGCCTTGAAGCCTCAGATTTGCTGTTCTTCCTTTCTGGTCTAGCTAGTGGCAAACAGCTGGATTGTGCCCATGGCTAATATGCTGGGATAATCCCTTTGTTCTGAATATGGCTGCATCAGTGAAGCAATATCAGACAAGATAAGGTTGGAGGAAGCATTCCCTCCTGAATGTCAGCCTAAAAGGTCTCACCAATACCGGCCTCTCTGCAGTTTTACTGTGCTTCACCCTGCAGTTATAGGAGCTAAGTACAGACAGTCAAAAAGCCCAAAGCTGAATCGATTTAATCTTTGCAGTTTAATCTAAACTGAAGAGACTAAACTGAGAAACAACTGGACAGACATTCTTTTGATTCAGGAAATGCAGTCACATACCTGCAGTGGCTCAAGTCAGAAGCCAGGAGGTGCTAGAGCATGGCTCTCTGGCACGTAGCCAGCATGAGCTGTGTGTTCATTTCCTCTTCCTGCTGCCCCTGAGGCTTCTGGAATTAGCAGTCCAGTGCTTCTAGGTGCCTCTGGGATTTGCAGTCCACAGTCATAGCCAGCAGTACATTTTTAGTA
The DNA here is from genome assembly GCF_001723895.1 of Crocodylus porosus. NCBI lineage: Eukaryota > Metazoa > Chordata > Crocodylia > Crocodylidae > Crocodylus > Crocodylus porosus. The sequence continues at coordinate 3,441,921 of NW_017728943.1, read as the reverse complement.
GGGCAAGGCAGCTCTTTACTCAGGGGAAGGGAAGTTTGACTGCCCTCCCTAGCCTCAGACCCCAGCCTGGATTTACCTGGGTGGAGAGGGGGAAGTCCCTGCCTCCCTACCGCTCCAACTCTTCCCTGCTGGAGCAGACAGCCCAGGGCTGGAAAGCATGCTGGGAGACTGTGATTTAACTTGAACCAGGAAGGGGTCTGGAACAAAAGTTCCATAAACCAGTTTGACCCAAATCAGTTAAGTCTGATACTGTATTCAACCAGGTTTATTTTAAACTAGTTTCAGCCATTTTGAAATTGGTTTATGTGCGCTGAACTTCTGTTCCGTTACAGGTTTAAACCAGTTTCTAATTACTTAAACTGGTTTATGTGTAACTTCTGCCCCTAGCCTGGGGGTATCAAACTTGGTTCTTCTTTACCCAGCAGACCCCTGCCATACAGTCTGCAAGGAATCACCACTGGCTGTCAACAGTATAGAAACACAGTGGAACACTGCTAAAAGCAGGGGTTGGTATTATGTTGTTCATTGGGCTGTTACTGAAGGGACAGTCTTTCTTGTCCATAGACCTAACATAGCTGGAAAAGGATGAACAGGAGAGAGAAGCTGTTGACATCTATGGATAGATAATGTGCTCCCCAGTCTGTCCTTCAGTCAGCCAACTGGGGTCTTTCTAAACCATGACTTGGTCTTTCCCAGCCAAAACCTGGGGTCTTTCCAAGCCATGACTTGAACACAAATTCAATTAAAGAGACCTGAAGGCAGTCAAAAGCACTGTCAGCTCTCCTACTGCTGCACATGAGTCATTGACCTGGCTATGTTAGCACCTTAAAAATAAAGTGAACGCCAAGGAAGGGGACCTAAAATTAGGGTATGTCTGAGTCAGAGTATGCTCAGGACCTGTAAGAGCTTACCTGGGAGTTTGGCCTCATTTCCTGATGCCCCCCCCACACACACATTGCAGGGCTATGCTTGTCCATTTCTGCCAATGAACTGAGGTCCCAGCTCCTGGCTCTGCCTCCTATTCCCATTGTGTGCCTGCTCCAAGGGAAGCTTACAGCTCCCCCAATGACATAGTGGCTTCTGATGATGAAACTCACACCTTACAGACTCATTCTTTTGGGCCCATGTCTTAGAAGGAAAAAATCAGTGATCAGCCCTAATCCCTGCTTATCTACTTAGCTTATCTGCTTGTCTTCTCAAACTTCAAAAAGATGTGAACTTATTTTTTCACATCTGCCCTGGCACCCTGGTTGAGAATCACTGATTTAATGGACCAACAAATGGCTTAACACATCAAGGTGTGCCTGAGATGCTGCAGTAACAGGACTCCAGTCTGTCCCAACAGCTGCTACAGGGAAACAAAAGAGTGCAGTCTGCATAATGGAATTGCCACCATGCAAGCCAGGGTGATCTCCAGCCCAGAGACCCCAGTTAAAGGAGTATGATGGTTGAGAGATATGCCATTCTAGTTTGGTCTGTCCTAGTCAGTAAAGATGTTCACACTGTCCTCATCAAGATAGCATTTGAGTAACTTTCCTTCCTGCCCCTATCATGTAGCTTCAGTCTCTGCCATTGTCAGAGCCACAGAGCATTGTCTGTGATCATTTCTTACCCATCATTCTTAACTTGGCCCCAGCTCTTCACTTTTCCTTTTCTGGGCACTGATGCTGTTTGCTCTCCACAATCCAACAGGAGATGGTCATGTCTGGGTTCATGGGACCACAGGCAAAAATCTTCCCAGAAGGCTTCCCTCTTCCACGGTGAACTAATCAACTTCCTTCTCTCCCTAGGGGATATGGTTCTCATGGGACATGTTTGTGTTTCATGTGCAGATTCTCTGCCCTGCTCTCTCTCCCTTACCATAGCCACTTTGTGCCTCTTTGCCATCATTATCCTCTGCCTTTTGGCTATTCAGCTTATTCCTGTTGGTCTCTGCATTGCAAATTGGGCCATGATCCCTCCAGTGTGAATAGCTGCATGCCCAAGGCAAGCTCCATGAACAATCCCCAGGTCTGAGCAGACCCATGCAGCCATACAGAGGTCATTGGGTCTTTCTTCCTGCCTAGCACAGCAGCACAACTGGAGGCCAACACCCTACACTTCAGTAAGGCCCTTGGGCAGGTACTGAAAGTCAAGCACTTGAATAACATGCTGACTTCCAGGGGGTGGGACTTACATGTGCAAAGGCAAGCATGGGCATAAAGACCTTGCTGGTATTTGTAACCATTACTGAGAGATCACTTGCCTACTTTGCACTGCACACAGACATCTCCTGTGACCCTTCTTCTATTTTCAGTTTAATGCCACTGCTTTTGAAGGGCTTCTGATGACAGCGAATCTTATGATTTCCCTCCACTACCCAGGATCTCAGGGGTGGGGGGATAGCATGGGTCTAACATAGCCCCTGGCATTGGTGCATTTAGAACACTATTAGTGTCCTCAGTACTTTAGAGCTGCCCATCCCTGATGCTTTCTGACGGACACGCACCCTTAGAATAGTCAATTTCCAATGTACATAGAGCTGCTCGAGTGCCTCACTCCTGACGTCCTAGTGCACCACAGGTAATTGGCACTGTGTTTACACTTACCCTGCCCTAGACTGCCTTCTATTCCTGCCATAATTGAGCATATGAGTCCATCTTTACCTGCATTTTCAGCTGAACACCCACATCTGCTGGAAAGGCCCATGATGAAACACTTTCCCTTCTTTTTCTCATAACCACCATCTCTGATCTGCTGCCACATGCTTCACACAGAGAAACCACTGAGACTGAACCTCCCTCATATTTTTACATTCTTCTTCTCAACAACTTTGTCTGGCTTGTGATGATTGGGCTGTTCTCCATGCTGTCATCCAAGCTTTTCAGAGACCCCCAGTGCACAACACCACCAACCTCATCACACCAGACTTTATATTCCTTGTCCTCCTTCTCAGGATTACCACTATTTATTGGTGGAGATAGCACTAGGGAGATCCCAGCATGGCCTGCAGCCTCATGTCACCTATGAGGTATGTCATACAAAAAGGCACCTACCTATACGTGGGGTTTTTGCCCTGCTGCCACAGACAAGTCAGCTCTGTTCTCAGTTTCTCAGACCAATTTATTCTTCACCACTGAGAGAGGTGACTTAGCTTTGACTTCTCCCCAGCACAGTTAGCTGCCTTCTCTCCCCTCAGCACTCCCTCCTAATTTTCTTAACCCTCTTTCTGGATCCACCTTCATTAGCTGGTCATCATCACTTCCAGCTGGCCCCTGGCCTCCCAACCAGGCAGAATATGATCCACTGACTGCCTGCAGCTGAGTTCCAAACTCTGGAGGGGCTGAGCACCTCCTTCCAATTCCCTCTAAAAACTTTCCTTTCTCTGAATCAGACCAGTAACAGCAGGTAGAGAGGTTCATTTTCCTCATCTTCAACAGGCTTTATCTCTTTATTTTTAACCGTTTCCAAAACTCACCACTTGATTTGCCTTCATAACCCTTCCTTGGTTCTTTTCTTCCCCAGGTCAGTTGTGCTCAAAGACTGAGTTATTACTGAGAATCACTTTTCTTGACCTATTTGTTACAAGCTCTTTGCCCTGATCCCTGCTTACACCGTCTCCAATCTGTTTCCATCACCACTGGCCCTGAGTGACACTGTAGCCCAGATCCACATGGCATCAGGTCAGACCAGGACCAGCACCCTGCAGTGCAGTCCTCTTGGCTTGGCTGTTAACATGCAAAAGGGCTCTAGACCTTTCTCAATGTCCTTCATCGACACAGCCCCATCAGCCCAGCCAGCATCACTGCGTCCCGCGTCAGCAGTGAGTTCATCCCCAGAGGCAAGGCACGTTTGCTCGAGAACCAGCAGGATCTGAAGAGCAGAGGGGACTGTGAAGACTCCACCCTTCCTGGTCTAATGGATCCTGCTTTTACTACCCCCTAGAAGCTGGGCAGGCCAATGTGAGAGCAAGACACTGAGTTGAGATCCTATAATGCCCTCATTGTTATTACAGTTCCTGAGTGTCTGCTTCTCCTCTCTCTTTTTTCTCTTCTTGTGTCAACTCCCTCCATCCTTCCCTCTCCCCTCTCTGCTTCTCCTCTGTGGGGTGCCAGCTCCTTAAGGTGTGAGTCAGAGCTGACCTGGCCCACCACCTGGGCTGGGTGGGTCTGATGTTCAGCCCCAGGACTTTCCCCCCACCATATTGTGAGGATATGAGCAGGGCTGGTTGTCAGGTACTTTAAGGGGTCCAGAACTGAAAGATTTGGGACCTTGTCTGTCTGTCTGGGATCACATCTATTCACTGACGAATCTGTGCACCCTATCAGTCTTCCATTTACCTATCCAGGATTCATCTACTCATTGACCTGGGACCCTTTATAGTCATTTCTTTGATGCCCCCATTTGTCTGGAATATAGTCATCCACCCATCTAGCTGGACCCCCCTAGCTATCCATCTCCATAAGCATTTAGTCTGTGTCCATTCCCCAGGGTACCTGCATGCCTGTGGATATGACCTGAGCCGCATCTTTTCTACCAAACACACAGACTTGTCTCAGAAGCATGAGCTGCGCAGGGAAAGAGAGACTCATTGCACAATGCAGGGAGAAGGCTGGCTTGTTGAACTGCTGCAGAGATTCCCTTTAGGCTCTGCTCCTCCCCCCAGCCCTTGCCTTTGCTAACCTCCTCCCCCCCACCATCAGTATTAATAGGGGAGCAACCCATTCATGCTTTGAAGACCAGAGGGTTGGACTCAGGTGTTCCCAGGGCTGTCTTGCCCTAACACTCCCCTGGCTTTACATCCACCCTGTACTGGCCAAAGTGAACAGCAGCTTTTCTATATTCTGCTGGGTTTTCAGCTGGTCTTCATGTGCATGTATGTTCATGTGCATATGTCAGTACATGGGCATGTGTAACGATGTACGTGGATACTGCACCCTACTAGAGAGAAGCACAGCAGCTTAGCCACAGCTATGACTACACTGCATTCAGAGTTATGGTGGCTGCAGGAATAGATGTACCTGTGCCAGCTAGCACGTATGCCAGCAGGAATTAAACTACAGTGACGTGGGCTGCAAAAGTTCACCTGGCCCCGTAGGTATTTTCCTGGGAAGCTAGCCCAATCCTAAAGCCTCGTTGGTAGTATGTAATACATAGGTGTAGTCAGACTTGGGGAGTCCTCCAACTCCAGCCAGGCTATAAAAGTAGCTAGAAGCTGCACTAGACATGAGGAGAACCAGGGCATGGAAGATCTTCTGGGAAAGATCTAGGAGTAGCCATACTCAGGGAGAGGACTCAGGCTGTACTTTGTTTGATGAGTCCTCTGAGTTACCAGAAAAGCCAAGCCCCTGGCAGGTGGGGAATTAATACTATTCAGAGAGAGTGCCTGTTTATTGTCAAGAAGGGAGTTTCACCTGGTAGCTAGTAGCAGATCCTGATGGTGCTTCTCACACAGCTCCACTAGCAGCTCAAGGAACTGGATTGTAGCCCCAAAGCTCTGTGCAGCCTTGGGGTATGGAAATGGCCTCATTCCCCTAATCATAGGTGCCTAATCATGGGGCAGCCTAGAAACATGTGTGGCTCAAGGAAGTTTTTATTGATATGGTGGCAAGAGGTCCCGTTGTGCAAGGCTGCCTGCCTCCTGACTCAAAGGTCCTAGCGGCACTCAAGAGTTACAGAGAGGAGCACCTGCAAAGTTATTGCTGTGGGCTCCTGACAAGTGGCCAGGAAAGCAGTGTGGGGTGGGCACAAGGGGAAGGATGCTCTGGGGAGTTAACATACTGGGCAGAAATGCTGAAGACAGGCTAGGACTGGATGCCATGTGCATCCTTCCCTACCTCCTAGGCCAGGGGGTGTCAACTGGGAGTACACATACCCCTGGAGGTACTTGGACTGGTCCTAGCGGGTACATGCAGGTGGGCACGGATGGAGCGCCGCCATCTCCCAGGAGCAGGGCTGGGGCAGGGTGAGGGCAGTGGCACCCCTTTGCAGGGCAGGGAAGTGTACACATGGTGGCATGGCCACACACCAACCCAGTGAGCTTCCCCAGCCTGCCCTGACCCTGCTCCTGTGAGGTGGCAGTGCTCTGTCCCTGCCCACCCGCACGCTGTCCTTGTCTCCCTGCTCTCTGTCTGGCCTCGTGCCACCCCCACCTCTCCCCCCGATGTTTGGATGTGCACTACCTCCCCCATCCCCCTGACATTTGTGTGTGCGCTACCTCTCTCCCCCTCACTGCTCAGCATCCAGCCACCAGGGCTAGTTAGACTGAAAAAGGTTGAAAACCCATCCTAGGCAGATGAGATTCCTCCTCACTCCCACCTGCCTCCTTCCATAATTGAATCTTTCCCCTGCATGAGTGAGAGGGCCTGGCCTAGAGGCAACTGGATTTGACCCCCCTTCCCTGGTGCCCCACTACTACAGTATTCAGTCTCCAGACTGGAGTCTTTGTGGGAAGCCAGAGGAGCTGTCAGCATTATGGTGGATCTGTTCCCTCTGTATGCATGTGAGAGATCGGAAACTGCACAGCAAAACAGAGGTTTGGTTATAACACGCACTAGTATGCCTGGACTGACTTGTTCTAGTTGGCCCAGCAGGCAGTAGCAGTGAAGATATAGGGTGACTGTCTGTAGCATGGGCTAATCCCCTGAGAACAAGCCTTCTACGGACTTTCTCTGGTTGCTAACACCTGCTGTGGCCTGTGTGTTGCCTCCATGTCTTTGGCTGGGGAAGCTAGCACAGGTGTGCAAGCATGTCCTGCAGTCTCAGCAATTAACTCTTTCAGTGCCACGGCTGATTGCAGGACTTCCCAACAACTGTGGGTTGCCCTACATGCCAGCTGGAGCAGCAGCACATGAACAGTTAACACCTCTTGCCCTGTATAATGCATGTACATGCTGGGAAGTACCCTGTACAGACTGCCCCAGCACTGAATGATTTCCTCTCCCCTCTGAAGAACGTTCTCCTTTGCCAACTGCTGAGACCTTAGCCCCAGGCAAGATGGGCCCCAGGGCTGGTCCCATCTGGCAAATCCAATTGCAACTTCCCAGCCTGCCCTGTGCTACCTATTCTGTTTGACAGAATTACCCTGCAGCTTCTATGATGAAGTTCTCCTCCTTCTGCCCCTCAAGCCAAAGCCACTGCTACTTGTAATTCAGAGACACTCTCTAGGTAGAAGAGTTGGGAATTGGGAGATGATCCCTTATTTGCAGGGTCATTAAAGACAAGGGGACTACAGAGGCTTGCCCATTGCTCTCTTGACTTATTTACAGGCACAGTGATAGCTCTTGACATGTGTACAGGCAGTAGCACTGTGGGATGAGGGAGGGAGCTGGTATTGCTCTAGTTTGAGGTGATAAAAGGATGCTTCAGGGGGATGAGGAGGAACAGTTTAGAGAAGTGTAAAGTGTAAAGAGTCTGGCACTTGGAGGGGATCAGTTTGCCTATAGGGTGTAGCAGAGAGGAACTCAGCATTTGGGTGGGGTCTTGGCATCCATGGAGATGATGAGGGGTGGGGATCAGCAACTGGAAGTGGGCCAGGGCATTTGTGAGGGGGACATGGGGGAGGGATTGACTGGGGGTGGGGAGAGCAAGGAGGTGCTGAGGAGACTTGATGCTGGAAGGGTAGAATCCAGCTCCAGGGCTGTCTAAGCTCTCCATCCCCCACGTTCCCTCTGCCCCATATCATGCATTCATCTCCCCGGCAGGTCCTGTCACTGGGTGCTGACGTCCTCCCAGAGTACAAGCTGCAGGCTCCACGGATCCATCGATGGACCATCCTGCATTACAGCCCCTTCAAGGCTGTATGGGACTGGCTGATCCTGCTGCTGGTCATCTACACAGCTGTCTTCACACCCTACTCAGCTGCCTTCCTGCTCAATGAGGAGCAGGAGGAAAAGCGTTGGGACTGTGGGTACTCGTGTGACCCCCTCAACATCATCGACCTCATTGTGGACATTATGTTCATCATTGACATCATCATCAATTTTCGCACCACCTATGTCAATGTCAATGACGAGGTGGTGAGTCATCCTGCCAAGATTGCAATCCACTACTTCAAGGGCTGGTTCCTCATTGATATGGTGGCTGCCATCCCCTTTGACCTTCTCATCTTCCGCTCTGGCTCGGATGAGGTGAGTCAGGGGCAGCCATGGGAGAGATCTGAAACGGGGCATAGAGATCTGGGCCTGGCCCTCAGAATGTAGGGCAGGGGGGATGGACGCATGGATAGGTGGATGGATGGGTGGGTGGAGGGGTGAGTGCAAGAATTTGGGCAGACGGATGGGTGGGTGAGTGTGGCAGTGGATGGTCATGGGAAGGTTAAAAGGATGGATGGATATATAGACAGACAGACATCTTTTCTGGGATCCTTGTTGGGTAACAACTCACCAGACTGTAGTTATAGCAGTGATTATGTCTAATCCTACAAAAAGTGGTATTTTGCAGGGCCTTCCTTGACATTAGGGTGTGGCTGCTGCTGTGGGGGACAGCAGGAGGCAGGTTATAGGGCTAGGCTGGTGATCAGCCCTGTGTATTCTGGAGACGGGTGCTAGATAACATGGATCTAGTATGGCAGTTCCAAAAAGCCTAAAAATGTATATGAAAACCCAGGGAACACTTCTATTATTATTTCTTTATATTATGGCAATACGTAGAAGCTCTGCCTGAGATAGGAGCCCTGCAGTGTCAAGCAGTTTACAAACATATGGCAAGAGATGACTCCTGTCCCAATCTCAATGGACAAATGGCACAAGGGAAAATTACCTGCCCTGGGTCATTTGGGGGTCCAGAGATATAGCCAGAAGAAACACACACATTTCCTGAGCACTAGATTTTTGTCCTGTTCACTGGACCACATTTTCTTTGCTGGGAGATCTGATAAATCAATCTGTAATCTCAGGGAATGGAGTTGCTTTCTAAGCCTCTTGGTGTACTCTCCTGTTCCCCTGATGCTGCATTTTGAGTCTACCATTGAATCTGTATCACCTTGGTCACATCCTCTGCCTGACTTCCTTTCCCCCTGGGAAGGCTTGGATGAAAGAGGCTACAGATTGTGCCAACTATGTGGCTGCTCTTCTGTTATTCTGACTGGAGATTTGTTACCTGTTCATTACAGCAGACTCTCTTTTCAGAAGGATGAGCCTGCCCCAGCAGCAGGGGTAGAACAGAGCAGGAGTTGGCTGGAATTGGTAGGATTCTGTGGTCTGGATGGTTCTTTAATTATAGAGACATGTTAGTCTGAATCAGTCAAGTAGAAGAGAGGGTATTTGCACCTTATAGACTAACCAAAGTATGTGTATATGTGTATGTGTTTGTAGTATAAGATTTTGTGAGCTGAAGTTCACTTCATCAGATGACTACAGACGAGGGATATATATATAGATATAGATATATATAAAATCTTATCTTTTTCTCATGAATGTGCGCACGCAGGCGCACACACACACACACACACACACACACACACACACTCTCTTTGGTTAGTTTATAAGGTGCAAATCTGCCCTGCCTTCTTTTTAACTATAAGCAATAATGCTAACACTTAGTACCTCCTTAGTCACATGAGGCACCTATACACATGCTCCTGGGTTGCAGGGAGGGGGAGCATTATAATTAGAGCAGCTTTTGGGAGCTGCTCTAATTAAAACACCCACAGTGTCTCATGTATCTGGAGTCTCATGCTTCAAAATGGCAGCAGGGGCATTTTAACTAAAGCTCATTGGAGGAACTTTAGTTAACACCCCCCGCCACCATTTTGAAACGTGGGGCACTGACTACATGTGCCACTGCAGCATGCTGGAGTGTTCCAAGTACAACGCCTGCACACCCCTGAAGCAGGTTTTGCGGGCAGGGGCGTACAAGGAGCAGATCACGGCTCTGCCCCAGGTCCCAGCCCCACGGTGTCACCACCCCAGGATCCCAGCCCTGGCCCTGGCCCCGGTTCTAGCCCTGGCTCTGGAGGCAGCTCTCTGCCTGATCAGCTATGCACCCTGCTCAGGTGGTTCCTGGCCAGTTTCCATGGAAACCCCAGGATCACGGGGTAGAGTCCCGGTTCTGTGGGCAAGGATGTGCAGGGCCAGGGCCTGAGGCAGAACTGTGATCTGCTGTCTGCATGCCCCTGCCCTGTGCAGGATATGTAGGGGGATGCCTGGTCACTAGGCCTGGGAGCCAGCCGGGGGGTGAGG
>NW_017728943.1:3407584-3431661 GCF_001723895.1 Crocodylus porosus | reverse complement strand
GCAGCTTACTGGCAGAGCTGCTCCAAGTGCAGCTGCAACCACCCAGGTGCTGCTCAGTTACTCTCATCTCCAGCAGCTCCTGCTCCTCCCCCTGCTGCTGCTCTAGATGGGGAGAAAGCTTCAGCTGGGCAGCTCCTGCCCCATGTGTGGGGCTCTGGCTTCAGCTTCCAGCTGTGATCCACCTACTTGGCCTTGGCCTGCCTCAGGTGGATACTCATTGCACTGCATGGGCAAAGTGGATGCAAGGCAGCCGGGAGCCGGAGCCGGAGCCCTGCATTCTGGGGCAAGAGCTGCTCAACTAAAGCTTCCTCCCCACCTGGAGCAATGCAGCAGGGGCAGGAGCAAGAGACAGAGCCACTGCTGGAGGTGAGAGGAGCTGAGCAGCACTTGGGAAGCTGCTGGTAAGCTGTGCACATTATCCAGGACTGGGGCCAGCAGGTGCAGGCAGGAGTGCAGCGCTAGCTGCCCAGGCAAGGCTCAGCCACATGTGAAGCACCACAGGGGCAGCTGCAGGCTGGATCCAATCAGTTGGCAGGCTGGATTTGGCCCACAGGCCGTATCTTACCCACTCTTGCCTTAGAGGTATGAATAAAAACCAGGAGTCCTGGCTTCTTGTTCCCAACTCTGATGGTAGCCCCTCCTCTGGGTTTCCCCCGTGCTACCCTTCAGTGGCTAATTCCCACTTCCTTTCTGCAGACAACCACCCTCATTGGGCTGCTGAAGACAGCACGACTGCTGCGCCTGGTACGCGTGGCCCGCAAGCTGGACCGCTACTCAGAATATGGGGCAGCCGTGCTCTTCCTGCTCATGTGCACCTTCGCCCTCATTGCCCACTGGCTGGCCTGCATCTGGTATGCTATTGGCAATGTGGAGCGGCCCTACATGGAGCACAAGATCGGCTGGCTGGACAACCTGGGTGACCAGATTGGCAAGCGCTACAATGACAGTGACCTCTCATCTGGCCCCTCCATCAAGGACAAGTACGTCACTGCCCTCTACTTCACCTTCAGCAGTCTCACCAGCGTCGGCTTCGGCAACGTCTCCCCCAACACCAATTCTGAGAAGATCTTCTCCATCTGTGTCATGCTTATCGGCTGTGAGTTTCTGACTCTGCCTCCCTGCTAGGGCCCTGCTCACCCTCTGGGGAGGCAGCATGTAGCCAGGGGCCAAAGGAGCTGATTTGGGCAGAGAAGCAGATTATCCCATATTGTGAGTGTAAGCAAGGTGGGGAAAGAGTCTTTGTAGCCCCAGTGCCTGTGTGGCCTAGTGCAGGCACGGTCTAAGCTGCACCTGGTAGATTTATCCATCTGGGAGCCTGTGCCTCTTCAGTGCTGGGAATCCAGTGCAGCTGGGGAGACTCCCATGAAGGCTGGGGAGACAGGTTTTGGAAAGTGACCTGTTTCCAGATGCACAAGACTCTGAGCCTTATTGCATGGGACTCTTAGCCCATGTTCAAGTTAGAACATAGTAAAGTTAGACTGTGTTCTGAACAGTCACATTGTCATGCTTACTGCAATCGGAATAATATGTGCAGCTGTCATGCACTATGGACTGTGTATGTTTTATTTCAATTACTGGATCAGTGGATTGTAGGTCCCAGCCCTGGGACTACAATTGACCATAGTATCTCCATGGAGCAGTCTAATGCGAGTTCAACACATGTTACTTAATACGATCTGGAGGTACTCCTTGCTGGAAAAAGCATAGCTTTGCTACACTGTCATATGACATGAGTGCACTTAACATATGTTATTCTAGTTGAATGCACAGATGCACACGTTTGGGGTGCATTTAACTCACGCTAAGTATCCTGTGTGACACAGCCATCAGAAATGGCCTTTGCTACACAAGCAGAAGGGCCATGTAGGGGCTGCTAAACTAGGGAGAGAGAAGGCAGAGGGGCAGGCAGTGGAAACCCAGTCTGCCTCTCCTGCAAGTGATGCCCTTAGTTTCCAATGTGCTTTAGTCCTATAGCCTCTCCCAGTGCCAGAGACGCTTCCTGGCCCCCAGCATGGAGTCTCCTCCAAGCCAACCGTGTGCCTCAACCCCACACACTCGCACCCATTGCCAGGAGCCAGGATCAGCAAGCGAAACAACTGTAATAGAGAATTATAGTGCCTTTTGGGGACTGAGTCTATTATTGAAAAGAAGGAGTCAGTGAGATGGGGGTTAGAACCGATGACTCTGACTTGAGTGAGGGACCCCTTCCCCAGGGGTATTTGTCACTATCTCACTCCAAGGCAGATCCCCTCCATTCAGTCCCCTGACCCCTCCCTCTCCTTGCAGCCCTGATGTATGCCAGCATCTTCGGCAATGTCTCAGCCATCATCCAGCGCCTGTACTCAGGCACAGCCCGCTACCACACCCAGATGCTGCGGGTGAAGGAGTTCATTCGCTTCCACCAGATCCCCAACCCACTGCGCCAGCGCCTGGAGGAGTATTTCCAGCACGCCTGGTCCTACACCAATGGCATTGATATGAATGCGGTAAGTGAATGAGAAACAAAAGGGTGCTGCCCTCAGTGGCAGGCTGAGCTGTCACAAGCTTGATGTGGGACATGAAGTTGACATCATCTATCTAGACTTCAGCAAGGCCTTAGATACTGTTTCCCATGAGATTCTCTTGGAGGGTACTGGCCTTGACTAGCGAAGTGGGTTTGCAACTGGCTCAGAGGCTGATCCCAGTGAGTTGCATTTGATGGAATTGCCTCATCCAGGAGGGCCATCTTTAGTGGTGACACCCAGGGATCAGTGCTTGGGCCCATGCTCTTTAACACCTTTATCAACGACTTGGATGAGGGAGTGGAAAGCGCAATGATTAAGTTTGCAGATGACACCAAGCTGTGGGGAAATGCGAGTACATCTGAGGACAGGGTAAGGATCCAGGATGACCCTGACAGGCTGGTCCTGTGAGCTCAAGGCAGTCAGATGAGGTTCAACAGAGAGAAGTGCCGGGTCCTTCATCTGGGTAGGAAGAAACTTCATTATAACTATATGATGAGTGGTGGTCCACTGGTTAACACTGCATCTGAAAGGGACCTGGGGATGACAATCGACCAGAGGATGAATATGAGCCATCCATGCAATGAAGTCACCAGCAGGGCAAATAGAACTCAGGTGTGCATCAGCCAATGCATTGCCAATGGATTGAGAGAGGTGATCCTCCCCCTCTATTCAGTGCTGGTCAGGCCACAGCTGGAGTACTGTGTCTAGTTCTGGGTGCCACACTTCAAGAAGGATGTGGATAAGCTCGAGAGGGTACAGAGAAGGGCCACCCATGTGCTTAGGGGCCTGGAGGATAGGTTTTTGTTTTGTTTTGTTTTTTTCTGTTTTTTTGCACCAGTCCTGGAAGCACTGCAATACCAGGTCAATGCATGGAGTGGATGAAACAAGCTCCAATTCCACCAACCAATACCAAAAAGAATCTGCTCAATACAGACCTCCTATGGAGGACATAGATATATAATATTATCATAAAGCTCCTGTGAGGAAAGACTCCGGGAACTGGGTTTGTTCAGTCTGAGTAAGAGAAGACTGATAGGTGACTTGATAGCTGCCTACAAGTATGTCGGGGCAAACACCCAAGATCTAGGGGAGCAACTCTTCAGAAAGGCACACCTTGGGAGGGCAAGGTCCAATGGGCACAAGCTAGTTGAGGAAAAATTTAGGCTGGACATAAGAAAAAACTTATTTTCTGTAAGGGTATCTAGAATCTGGAATACATTCCCAGCAGAGGTGGTGCAGTTGCCATCCCTGGAGATGTTCAAGAGGAGGCTGGACAAGCACCTCGTTAAGGTCATTTGAGCCCAATTACCTCCTGCCCATGATGAGGGACAGACTTGATGATCTTACAGGTCCCATCTGGTCCTACTATTCTATGATATTAAGCAGAGGTTTGCAGCTAGGTCCTGCTGAGCCCTCACAGCATTGCTGACATGACTGTAAGGAGCAGAGTTGGCCCTGCAGAAAATGGTGCCCTAGGCAAACTTGCACAGGACTGCAGGAAGGGCAAGCGGACAGGCAACAGGCAGGGCTGCCCTTAAAGGAAGCCCAGCCCCAGCAGCAGGGCACTGCCACCCAGAGCTGCCTGTGCCCATGCCTTTGGCAGTGTTGGTGGTGGCTGCAGCTCAGCCTTCAGCCCCAGCAGGTCAGTGATGGTGAAGCCCTTGGCACACAAACTGGGGCTACCCAGTCACACTGTCTTCTCACTAGGCACCACTGCTTTGCCCTGCCTGTCAGCGCCCACCACCAATGCTGCTGCCCAGGGGGTTTTTACACCACTGCTCTGACTGGCTGACTGCAGTCAGCTCCTGGCGGGACCAGGGGGGCAGGCCCTGCTGCTCAGCCCCCAGGATTAGTTGCCACTGAAGTCTCCCAATGGCTTCCAACCAGTGCAAGCAACCGGGCGGAGAGAGAGAGAAAGAGAGAGAGAGACAGAGTATGTGTGTGTGTGTGTGTGTGTGTCTGTGTGTGTGATGCCCCCTTGACCACAGCACCCTGGATGGTCACCCATGCCACCTACCCCAGTAGGGAGGAAAACAGGAAGGAAGCTTAGGATTCAAGTTGCTTTGTGAAGGCTCCTGGTCTGCGGAGTGCCAGTGCCCTGGACAATCCTGAGCCCAACTCCTCGTCCCTTTGCACCAGGATCTTTCCATTCAGGTTGATGAAAGCAGGGAAAGACCTGAGCGTGTCAATATTGTTTGGGTGTATGGCTGAAGTGTGTATGACATCAACATCTCTCTGTATGTTTTTTCACCTACTCATCCTTTCACCCCCACAGGGTGGGGAGACCAATCTCTGTTTTTCTGTCTCTGTAGACCACCCCCTTCCATACTCTCTCTCTCTATCTCCCTGATGGTCAAGGAAGTCAGGAAGCCTGGGAGCCTGGGTACCAGGCTGATGCCTGTGTTTTGGAGCTGAGCTGAGAAGTTGGTTCAATGCTGGGTGTGCGGGAAAGACTCAATGAGCTTGAGTTCAAAGCACCCCACCGACATTTTTCAGCGCAGGGACGCTGATACACATGATTGTCCGGGCACTTTAATTAGCGTGGCTGTCAGAGCTGCACTAATTAAATCACCCCACCCCACCTCCCAGAGCACATCTATAAATACCTGGAGGTACTAAATTTTATGCACATTACCTAAAGTGCATTAATGAATGTGTAGACACGCCCAGTGTAACTTTAGTTTCCAAAGCAGATGTAAATTACATTGGTGTAAATGTGCCATGTGTCCAGGCCTTCAATGGACCCAGAGAACCAAAGATTAACATGATTCTATCACTCCACTACACCGAACAGTTAAATAGATTAAGGGATGCAAGTGCCAGGACCTCAGACTGCTTTGTCTTCCAATCACAACTATTCTCAAAAGTACTTTTCCGAAAGATACAGGAAAGGAAGGGTAACCAGCAAAAGCCTGGAAAGCATTAACTGAGGCTTTCATTTTAATAATATCCTGTAATCCCTTTTTCTTTTACTTTAGAGTTTTTATATGGAAAATCCCTTGTCAGGCAGTCTTTCAGCCAGAATTGAAGATGGCATTAACTGTCCCTTTTAAGATAGAAAAGAAAAAGCTAGTGCAAGTGAACAGGAGGCAGTGTATGGAGCTGTTGTAGTTAAAGTCTGTTCCTGAAGACAAAACAAGATCCACACATGGGAAGGAGGGAAAGGAACAGCACAGATAATGAAGGCAGCTGCCAACTCCTCCTGTGACCTCCCTGCTATGTAGTGTCATAGAAAATTAAGGTTGGAAGGGACCTCAGGAAGTCATCTAGTCCTCTCAAGGAGGGGTGACAGCAAAGTCAAGTCTCACATCCTAGGCGCTACTCAGAACTTGGCTGAGGCCAAGGAGATGGTGCTATCAACTGGGTGCCTGCTTCTGGTCCACTTAGGACCTCTCAGAATCAGATTGAAGAAAGCCCAGCAGTTCCCTGGTGGGTCCCAGACAAGCACTGGGGCAGGGCACATGGGGCAGTGGCCCTAGGCTCCAGGTGCCTTGCTCCATGGGCTCTGCTTGCTGGAATAAGGCTTGAGAAAGCATTTGTTAAGTGATGAGACTGAATCACATTTCAAAAACAAGAACATTAAAATAGAAAAAGGCATCTTCCCCTCACATTTTAAATTTCCTTGTTATTACAGGACAAAAGCAAAGTTTAAAATGATGCCTAAAGCCTTTCCAAAGCCAAAGCATGTGTTTGAGAATGATAAACTAAATATCAATAAAGGACATCTGCCATTTTTATAGTGGCTGGGACAGTAAACTGACACTAGCACCCAGGAAAGGGGTGAGGGGGCAAAAAAACCTCCTTTGCTCTGCATAGGTCCCTGCTTTCTCATTCGATTTTGCTTGCCAAGACACATTCAGCTCCTGTAATCAAAAACTGAACTAAGGACAATGTAACCATGCCACTACCAGAGCTGCTGCAGCCCTTAATTTCAGTCAAGCTGTTCAGCAAAGATCTTTGTAGCAATTACCATTTTTTGGACTATGGCACTCTTTGCAAGCTCTGGATGCAGTTTTTCCAAGGTGAAACTGATAAAGAATTGCCTGAGATCAAACACGATCCAAGAATAACTTAAAGGTTTAAATTATCTCTCAACTGAATATGAAATATCACAATGGCTTGATGTCCATCACTGACTGATGATTTTGCTGCAAGAAAGCCCAAGAAGTTTTGTTTCAGTAAAATTGAAATTATCTCTTCAATACCTTGAGATGTTTTCAATAACACTAGCTTGTATTTTATTTCATTTGCAAATTAATCGATTAAAAACCTTCAGTTAATTTATTAACATACATTTGCACAGCGATGTTCTTAAAAGGAATATTAGTATTCTGTGTGATTCCTTGCGACTGTAACAAACCACCAAAAGTCAGTGGTTTGGAGCTAGGGGACCTTGAACTTTACTTTAGATTCAGTCTTGCATTGTAAGCCAGGCCTGCCAGGAGCCCTTCCACCTGCCCTCAGCCCACTGTCCCCATCACCCCTGTGAAGGACTCCAAAGAATGAGGAGTAGAATACTTTATCTCCCTCACTTTTTGTTTATCACTTGGACCTAATTTTCAACACCAGTTTGAGATGGTTAATTTTAATTTCCATTCTCTTGTTTACCATCCATGATCAAAACACAGTCCTTGAGTGGTATCAGCAGACCTTTTTGTTTGGGCTAACCCAGTCCTTGTCTTCAAATTTTGCTGACTTTTATGGATGTAGGAGCCTAAGTCTGACGTCTGTTACTTTGGATAGTGTAAAGGAGAAGCCTGTGTACAAAGCATTCACGGCTCTGTGATATTACTGCCGAACACAGCTCAGATTGGACATCTGCATGAACAGTTAGAGATAAGCCCTACTCAGAAGGCCAAGTACAAACACCCCCAGCATTATAAATAGTCTGGTCCTGATCCACATTGTCTTCCTGGACTTTTTCATGATACTGAGCCAACCCAAGCCCCATCTCTGGGCTTCCCAAACATAGTGATTAGGCTCTGGTCTCTTAAACTTATTCTTATGTTTTCAAGCTGCACTCCAAATACCAACTAATCAACCACCTTGCCTGAGGCCAATATCACCATCTCTCTTTTAAAGATATGGGGAAACTGAAGCAGAGAGGTCATATACTAGGTTACGGCAAGTGTACAGTGGGTCCATGTTACAGCTAGGAGCTCTGCTGTGAAAAATGCCCCACCTGCTCTCTCTCACTCTGAGCATGCCAAAACCTAGAAATGAAGTGATGTACTTACTATCTTAAGGGAGCACTGAACTCTGGTATTCTAACTGGCATGTGCTTAGGTCTGGTCTGCCATGTTTCCAAAACCCGGTGCATGCTAAGCATGAGCAAGTTGGTGGGGCATGCTTCAGGGTGTCACTTCCAGACATGACACAGTAGGGAGGTGGACAAACCCTTTGAACACCATAGCGAAGGACAAAACTGGAAGTTCCTACCTCTTAGCCATGTTTTGTTCCTACTTAGCCAGTGAGTAAACCAGGAATTTGCAGCTATCAGGGTCTGTACAACTGCTGGGTGGTAGGAGAAGCTTCCCCATTTACACTGTGCCCTCTGGCTGAGGTGAAGTAGGCAGAATCTTACAGTCTCACTGATTATAAGGACCTACTGGAGCCAGGGACAGGAGGGAAGGCACTGTTCACTCTCTGCCCCATTCCCAGGCCCTCACTCCATCATAGTTGAACTCTTCCCCCTTAGAAGCAGCTTCTGACCCTGTTGCATGACTGCCCTATGGTGACCCTTCCCCTTGTATACACAGCTCAAATGCATCAGAACATCTTACCCTGCTGACTAGCAGAATATCACGCTATTCTTACACTGAGCAAAAGAGTGTACGTTTCATCACTACACCCTCCACCTGCTCCAGAAGTCATTGGAAGCTTTCTTTACGTTGCTATTTTTACCTTGTTTTCAGCATCTTTCTTTGCTGTTAAGAGATCCTGTTAAATGGGAAATATTTTCCATTAGTGTCTGTATCAATTGACCATAGTATATTATGAATGACTCATTCTTGCTGCTTCTGGAAATTAATGCAGATAGAGTTTTGTTAAGACAAATAGCTCATTACCAATTTATGGTATGATTAAGTATAGCTACGTAGAATAGCATTCAAGAGGATGAATGTGTTGCCAATGGGCACATGCAGAATTAGAGTTGTTATTGATTGGTAATTCCAATAACAAGTAGGAGTCTCAGTGGAGAACCGTTGTGCCAGGCATAGTACAAACACAAAATGAAAAGACAGTCCCTTTCTCCAAAGTACTTGCCATCTGAAGATGTGCCAAGAGATCCATGCCCAAGTTAATACAGGTAGAAGCAAGGAAGCAATACTGGTCGCCATGATGGGAAGAGGTTTCAGGACATCATTGCCCAACTGTTGAGATTTCTATGGTCATCCTAGCAAAGGGGTGGGTGGGAGAGAGATGATGCAAGACAAAGTCACTTGAAGGCTGTTTAAGGTAAGCTTCTGCCAATAATGATATGGTAATTGCTTCGCACAAGATTTTTGTGTTGTGCTTATACTCTGAGGTTGCAAAGAGGTTAGGGTTGAGGTGATTTTCTTGGAGTACATTTTTTTAAGCTTGATGGGTAGGTGTTTGTCTTGTGAGTGGTGTGAGATTTAAGGTGTCATGAACTAACCTTTCCTGGTTTTTAAATACCTGAATTGTATGAGGAAAGTAATAGGTAACAGATTGTCTCTAAGCAACCTTAGCTCTTCTCCAGACAACACTCTACAGCTGTGGACTGAACTCCTGTTTCATCATAGCAGCCATCTGGCCAGGCCACCTGTCTCTGCCTATCAGACTGGTGGTAGGTCCCTTCCCCTGAGCTTGTTTTGTAATCATGACCTCCTTCTCCTCATACAGGTGCTGAAAGGCTTCCCTGACTGCCTACAAGCTGACATTTGTCTCCACCTGAACCGCACCCTCCTCCAAAACTGCAAAGCTTTCCGGGGGGCCAGCAAGGGCTGCCTCCGTGCCCTGGCCATGAAGTTCAAGACAACCCATGCACCTCCAGGGGACACTCTTGTGCATTATGGAGATGTCCTCACCACCCTTTACTTTATCTCCCGCGGCTCCATTGAGATCCTCAGGGAAGACATTGTGGTGGCCATCTTAGGTAGAAGAATCCTTCCTTCTGGGCAGGGGCAGGGGAATGCAAATCTGAGGAAAGGAGAATAGATGTTTTGGGAAGAGAGGAGAGAATCACACCATTTTCCAGCTTAGCCAAATTCTCACCTGTTAGGATGAGAGCCAAATCCATCCTTGGGAAGACAGATATGTGGTTTGGCTTCCATTCTTCAGTTTAGGGCTTCTGCTTGCATCTGGTGTTGGGGACAATCATCTATCAGGACTGGGAAGGACCCCGGAGCTGGATGGATTCATGCTCTTTTTAGCCTTAGTCCTGCCTAGCTGTGCCTAGGCATGGATGAACTGGCTCAGATCAAATAGGAATCATCACAGGCCCAGCTTAATCCCAATTTAAAGCCCTCCAGGCATAGGCTGGTGATGGTTAGTGTCTGATAGTTCTTTATCCCCTGGTTGCTCCCAGAGTGCTGCCCCACCACTGTGGGGTCAGGCCAGGGAAAAGGCACTGGAATCATGAGAGAAGGCTGATCCCTGACTGAGGCAAGCAGCACCAGATATCTCCTTTCTCCTCATAGCCTTGGCTTTCCAGATCCTAGACTAGAGGTTCTGAGAACTGGGAGGAGTGCATGCATTTGATGGATGCCTCATCACACTGGGAGGAGAATGTCAGGATGCAGGTAACACATACAGAGGGGCATCTTTAGAGAGGCTGTTGGGCACAGGCAGACCCTATGTTTCTCTCTGGACCTGTAGCATCTAGGCTAGTGTCATCACCAGTCTGCTACAGTTCTGGGCTAGGGTCAGCAGCCATGAGAGGGACTCTCCATTGCCAATCTGAAATGACCCTATGATATGTTTGGACCCCAGGGGTGACTATTACACCCCCTGGTGGCTCCTGCCCCACTCTGGCTCCTGGAGTGCCCTCTTTTTCTCTCACCTGCCATGCTTTGATGGAACTAGTTGATTCTAAAAAGGGAGGCTGCCCCAGGGTCCCAGAGTGCTATTCTGCAACCATTGGGATCCCTCCTGGATCCAGCCAGTCCCTATCCTCTCCGTCAGATATTATGTGAGGCCCTCCTGGCCGCCATCCATGCTCCAGGACACCGGTTGCCTTAAGGGCTACTTGTGGCCTCCTTCTGCCCCTACAGCTATGCCCAAGCTTTGCAGGCGTTACTGGTTAATTAGTTACTGCAAATGGGCAGCTCGCCCCCTATACAATGTCAGGCCTTCTCAGGCCTCCAAGCCTTTATTGAGGCCTTGGTCTTCCTGTCCTCCACCCCTTTTCTCTAGCTGGGCTCCCTTAGCCTAGGCCCACTGCACTGGGTCTCAGCTTATGGGATCCAGCCCTGGTTCCACCCCTCAAACTCTGGGTCCCTGGCTCTGGGTTTTCCCCTCTCTGGCTCTGGCCTTTGCACTCCCAGCTTCAAGCCATCACTATATTGCTTTGCCTAACTCGAGCTTGTGCCTCCTTGACTTCCACCTGCCTGACTTGTGCCAAGCCCTGGCAGGACTCAAATACTCCCATGCCCCTCAGGCACTCCACTGACTGGAGCCTCTGCCCCTGGCAGGGCTCAATTGCTTGCCTCTCAGGCACCCTGTGGCTTAAACCTCGGTGCACCCTCAGGCACCCCCACTGTGGCATCCTCATCCTCCCTTTTAGCCACACCCAATTTGCCAGTATAACTTGAACACAAAAGGCAAGCAACCATTGAATAAAACTTTCCCTCCTGCTCAAGGTTAAACCAATACTTGGGTCTCTCAGGCAGCTCTTCCCTGCTGAGACCGCAGTCACCTGGTTGCTCCCAGCCCTCTCCTTCTTCTCTCCAGGTGCTGGCTTTTAAGCTCATCAGAGTGGCCCCCTCAGATCAGGTGATTCTCTAACTAGAGGTGCACTGATATATCGGTTGTGTACCAGGCTGGCACCAATAAAAGGAAAATTAACATTATCAGCTATCAGCTTCCTTTGGCTGATGTAGCCGATAATGTTCTCTGATAATTTAATTATGACAGGGCCCCTGATGCCTAGGTTCCCTCCAACAAGCTGGAATGACCCCAAATATACCCCTAGACCTTCACCGGGAAGCCAGTCTGGGCTGGAGCGGAGCAGCTGCCACAGTGTCCCAGGCGCTGGCATGGCATGGCACAGACTGCAGGCTGGGGCCAGGGCAGGCGCTGTAAAAGGTGCCAAATGCTGGAGATGTGACTGGGGTGGGGTGGGGAGGGGTGGGTGGAGCTGCCTGGCCTGGCCCAGCCCAGCCCAGCATGACTCAACCTGAGCCCCAGGGGGTCAGGGGCAGAGCCTGGCAGGGGCTGGGGCAGCCGCTCCCTCCTGCTGTGTGCAGCAAGGTCCTTCCCCCAGTGGGGAGCCTCTGGGAGTGGGGGGGGTAGCACTTTAATTAGAGCCACTCTGATTAAAGTGTTGCCATGTCTCCTGTATCAGCATCCCCATGCTTAGAAATGGCAGTGGGGGCACTTGAACTAAAGCTCGTTCAACAAGCTTTATTATTAAATATCGGTTATCAGATTGGTATTGGCCAATATGGCTGGTTATAATTGGCTATCACTACTGGCCAAGAAAATCTTTATCAGTCAACCCCTACCTCTAACCCTGGCACAGCTTTCCCTCCTTAATTCTAATGGGCAGTTTATGATTGCCACTCTGGCTGCCCTAGCAATAGGTGCTCAAAGCTTATGTGTCCCTGGCTGCCTGTTCCCCTGCAGCCAGCCCATAGTGAGTAGTCTTTCCCCACATGAAGACAGCCCTGTGGCTGCTGTGTCTTAAAGTACTGGGAGCCCTGGCTCCCTGTTATAGACCCACACAATGTTTGAAGGGTTATGCATCACTGGTGGTGACTTGCAAAGAATATGGGAGCATTACAGCACTCTACACCTAGAGAAGGACATGTTCAGCATTAGGGCATAGCTGTACTGCAGTTGCTGCCACTCATGTAAATACAATTTTGTGCTAGCTGTAAACTTGCTAGCTTGATGGCTGGCAGCAATGCAGTTGCAGTAGCATGGAGCTTATTGTGAGCTGCAAAACCCACCCAAGAGCTGGGTGGTTACTTGGGTGGTTAGACTATAATGATCTTTCTGCTACAATGGCTATGCTGTTATTGGCACTGGAGCAGCTAGGTTAAAGCCAGCTCAGGTATGTCTCTGCTGCCAGAACCAGCAGTGTGGACATATACTCTCACCACCGAGAACTTACAGGGACCTTGGGGGGAGCTCTATAAAAGGGTCAGCTGTTCCAAATGTATGGGACACATCACAATGTATGAGTGGGAGGAGTGAAACAATCAGGAGCAGGGATATAGAGGTGTGCAAAGAGCCAAGGAAAGTGAGGACACAACTGGGGACACAGTCTC
The DNA here is from genome assembly GCF_001723895.1 of Crocodylus porosus. Lineage (NCBI taxonomy): Eukaryota > Metazoa > Chordata > Crocodylia > Crocodylidae > Crocodylus > Crocodylus porosus. The sequence goes on along the minus strand of NW_017728943.1, from coordinate 3,418,700 downwards.
ACTCAACAGTCCTCTTGTTGAGTGAGACAGGACTTCAGAACACTTTCTGTGAAGCCCAAAAGCCCTATAGGCTTAGACTGGTCATTTGCTCTACAGTCTAATAATCCCCTCTCCATTGCACAGGGAAGAACGACATCTTTGGAGAGCCCATCAGCCTCTATGCCCGGCCTGGGAAATCCAACGCAGATGTGCGGGCACTGACCTACTGCGATTTGCATAAAATCCAGCGGGAGGACCTCCTGGAAGTCCTGGACATGTACCCTGCCTTTTCGGACAATTTCTGGAGCAACTTAGAGATAACTTTCAACCTGAGAGATGTGAGTATCAGACACAGGCATGGAGGGCTAAGGCTGCCCCTGCACATCACCTCCAACCATTGGAAGGAGAGCAGCCACGGGACTTGAGTGACCTTGAAGGGAATGACACTGGGTGGCTCCAAATGAGAAGCTGTGTACATTTTCCACTCAAGTTTTTTGCATATTTGCTAAGCACCACAGGCTGTGTCTTTGAAAAGCTTTTTCATGTTGCAGCCCCTCAAATCCCAAGTCAGTAAGCCTGCTTTTCAAAAGACCTCTGCATTCCTCAGAGGGGTCAGAGTATCATGAGAGCCCAGCACACAGGTGCTTGCAAAGGGAAGATTTTTGTGAAAATCTACAGGTCATGCAGCCAAGGCCCTGCTGCAGTTCTGCAGCTTTCCCAACACCCTTAAAATGCCCTCAAATTGATTTCCACCTGCTGCAAGGTCTTCATGCTTCAGTGCTGTGGTAGCAAGGTGGTCTTGCTGTCACACAAGGTGGTGATGGGCCAAAGTGTTGGAGACATGACAGTGGCATAGCATGAATCATCCAGTCAAGACATTTTGCTGTTATTGGCACTGGAGCAGATCAGTATTATGGCATGGTAGAGTACTATGTTGTCTTGCTGAAATGTGATCCTGTGTCAGCAGCAAGACTTAGTATTCTGATGTGACATGTTTCTCGTGATGTTTTGCTGTGATGTGACATTGCATCATCATGACATAATGACAACTCAAAATATTTTGGCACGCTGCTGCTGTCATCATTGAAGGACAGTTTTTCACTCTGTGGTTTAACAGAATGACATAGCTTCCACCTGTTTGTTTTATACTGGTCACACTATCACATACTGATGGGACAGTGATTTGTGTGGTAGCATGAAAGCATGCTTATGGGGTATCATGTTATTTTGATGTCATCACAACAACTACTTTGGACTGATTTGATTTGTGTCACATTGATACAGCATGGTGATTGAAGATATCCTCACTTTTAGATGGCATTGCCATGACAAAGTCATTACACTGACATGATACAATGGCAGGATGTCTTCATGCAGATGTCCTGACAGTGGTCCAAACCCAGTACAACAGTCCACATTTAGCCACATACTTTAGTCCTGTTAACTTCAAGCAACTACTCGGTCTATAAAATGGTTGAGACAGGATATTCTGGTGTCTTCAGCTAATCACAAACAAGCTTACTCAAAGAATAAAAAAAAAACCATGTTTTATGAATAATCAGGCAACACTCTAAATAATCAGAGAAACCTGCCAGCTGGTTTGTGAGAGAGAGATCTTTGTCCACTGCCTTCACCTAAGTGATCTGAAACTGCTGAGGTCTCTCATGAATCTGAACTTATTTCAGCCTCAAGACTGTCCAGCCGAAGTCCCAGGTTTCCTTGGGATGTAGCCTGCTGTGGTGTCAATATATAGTCCCTGGGGCCAAAGCCTCTGGCTGGGGAAGGGAATTGAGGCAGTTATCTTCCCACAGAGGAGGCCCTGAAGAGAGACACCCTTAGTCCACCCTGCACTCAGGATGAGGAATGGGCTGAGGCTCAGCTGGGATAAACCCCAGTCCCCTTCTGTTACCAAACTCTCTTCTTCCTCAGGCAGATAGCATTCCCCGCTCACCACTCAGTGAGGAGTACGACTGCAACTACCGCCGTGTGCGCCGGCGCAGACACTCCCTCTGCAAACCCAATAAGACTGGTAAGTCCTGGCATCACTGTTCCCTGTCTTCCCCAGGATATCAGCCTGGCCCACGCTGTGTTCCTCTACTCCTATCCCATGTCTTCACTTCAACTGTTAGTCATGCCGTGACTGGGCTTCATGTAGAAGGTCCTGCCCTCAAAGGCATCTCCTGCCCTCAAAGGACATTTCTTTTGTCTGTTAGGGTGGTAGGGTGACCATCATAGAGGACATTCAGGTTTTCTGCTACTCTGTCTTCTGTCCTGTATTGACACAAAACCGGATGCCTTTATGTCGTCTATTTCTCTCTTCAAGAGAAAAATAGAGGACATAAAGGCATCCAGTTTTGTATCAATAGAGGACAGAGGACAACCAACTGTCCTTTATGATGGCCACCCTACAGATTGCAGTGGGACATCAGTCTCTGCCCAAGCCACCCCTGCTGTCACCAGCCTTTCCTCCCTCTTTCCCTCATGTTCTTGCTCTCCTTGGCTCCTTCCCCAAGCTCTGTAGTACCAGCTGTGACAGGATGCACAGTTCTCAGCTGGGCCAGGGCTGAGTTAGGAAAATCTGGGGTCAGACACATGAAAGGCTCCAGAGCCAGTGTGGGATGGAGGGGGGAAACCTGCACTTCACCCCTGCCAGGATTGGGTCTGATCAGCTGAGTGCTCTGGTGCACTGGGGGGGCGGCAGGGAAACCTTGTGCCTGGGAGAGGCCTGACCAGCTTTTTATCTGCTGCAGTTCTAGTAGGACCCAGGCCTCATCCTAAGAGGTGGAGCAGAGCAGTGACCTACCCATGTTGGGCCCTCCCATGTGAACTGATGCCAGCTGGCCCATATGTTCTCCTCCCCATGAAGTGGAGCTAAGCACTAGCTAAACTATCCTGTCCTCCCTCCACAAGGCAACACTAAGTGCCACCTGATTCCACACAAACCTGGGCAGGTGCCCACCATCCCTTTTGTCCCAATCCCCATGAAGAGCTCCACAAGTTTCTTTTGTGGACCATCATGCTGTTCAGCATTGTGATGGCCACGGGGCCCAAGACAGGACCATGATGACCTGTCCTTCCCCTTCTCCTCCCCTCACCCACAGATGCTGATGCTGGCATCTCAGATGTGGAGCAGTATCACACCTACTCTGAGCTCACCAACACCAAGGACACCCTCAGCAAGGAGCAGTGGGATGACCTGGGCAGCAGCACTACCCCCTGCTCCCAGACCAGTGATGATGAAGCCAAACCTGCCAGTCCCACCAAAGCTGAGCCCTTCCTCGCCTCTGAGAAGGATGATTTTGTCCCACCTGTGCTCAGCTTCGTCACCACCAACAACGGGGGCACTGACATCAGCAGGCAGTCAGCAGATGGCACCCAATCTTACGCAGGTACCAGGGCCCACAGCCTCTGAGGACATGGGTGAAACTCATGGGGTTTACGACTGGCAGCTATCAAGGCCCCAGTTATCAAGGCTCTGTGCACAGAGCTAGAGGGGCTGAAAAGCCCATGGACTCTGTTTCTCAGCCCTTTGGGGGCTAGGCAGTGTCTGTGGCTCAGGAGAAGGCCTGGGAGGAGGTAGTGTGGTGCCGGGCAGCTGAAGGAGAATTTCTGCCCTCCAGAAGATGGAATTGAGTCAGGCCTTGTGGGAGGAACAGCCCTGCTTCTGATGAAACTTGCCCTCTCTTTGCAAAGCCCAGCTCTCCCCTCCCTGGCATCCAGGTCCCTAGTAATAGCAGCATCACTTCATCTTCAACTTAAGGGGTCCCTGACAACAAGGGTTTCCTAGGGTCTCCTGCAGAACTGCCCTGAATATGGTCCTAGTTCACTCATCCCCAGAAGACCACCCCCTTCTTCCCTTGAGTCTGGATGGGGTCCAGCTAAATTGCCACAATGAGTCTGCCTGCTTCCTGCAAATAGGATAGAAATCTTATGTTGGTGCAGTGTCCCCACCTGGCAGCACATGTGCTCCTCCTCCCTTTGTACACATAGGGTTTTGCCTGCTCCTGGTAATGCCGGTTCTGCATCACAATGAGCTGCTCAAAGCACCTGGAACCACGGCTGGTGGGCACTTCTGCTATCCACAGGGCTCTGGAGTCAATGTGTGCCCTCTTGCTGGCAGGCATCATGCTCTGCTGGTGTGTGTACAGCAGCTTCAGCCTGGGCAGGGGCCCATCAGTGTGATGGAAGACGGGGAGGGGCCTGCAGGAGGGTGAGCACATTAGGGGAGCAGAATGGGAGCCCTGGGAGGATATATCTGTTTTGCCTGAGCACAGCTGAGGATTCTCCTCTCTCTCCAGCCACCCCCTTGGACATCCCCAGTATGTTCACCTTCTGGGAGGACAGAAACCCAAACCTCCACCCAGAACCCTTGCAACACTTGTCCTTGGTCCACAATTCCCAGGACCTTCCTCTGCACGTTGACTACCGGCCAGGCCAGATTGAGTCCAGGCTGGAGCTCCTGCAAGCCCAGATCAGCAGGTAAGTACTGGCCCAGGGCTCCGAACCTGGGTTTCTACAGCCCTCTGTCGGGCACACTACTCTGGTTGCATGCAGGGATCTGTCTCCTGCAAGACTTTCCCAACCTGCTGCAAGTGCAGCTCCCTAGAAATTCTGCAATGCAGCACAGGTGCCCCCTGCTGGCTCTTTTGGTCATTGCAGTCCCACGCTCATGAAAGAAATGTAGAAGCAGAGGGACCTTGGGGATTATCTAACACAACCCCCTGCAGGCCAAGGACTTGCAGCTCCCCAAACTTAGCTGCTATTAAACCATCTCATCCCCCTGCTGCAATTATTGTCAGCAACAGCTGCATTCGTAATTCCTCAGCAAGAACCAGACTGATTTAATTACACAGGATGAGGAACCAGACCCTCCCCACGGATAAATGCTACAGTTCACTTATCTGAAGAGCTGTGATCTGGTTGGCCTTGGCCCAAGCCAGTCCCCAACTAAAGTGCAGTCCCAAGGATGAACTGTTGCAACCAGGTTTGATCACATAGCAGCGTGACCTGGTTTTCAGCAGAGCCCCTTCACTTCACAGGAAGCTGTGCATGCTCAGAACCTCTAGAAACTGAGATGCTTCAATCTTTGTGCCCAGATCTAGAAGTAGGGAGCCCAGCTTTAGGCCCAGGAATGATTGGGCCTCAGTTTTTCATGTGTCTTTTTACTAATGTTAAGTGCAACACTTGGAGTAGAGTGCCCCCTGGTGCCTCCATTGATAATCAGGTCAGCTTCTTAGTTCAGGTCATTATTGGGTCTGATTTCAGTTGGAGCCTCCATATGCAGCTGCAGTAGAAATGATGACATAAATCCTTAGAACAGGGGCACTGTTGTTGTGGGTCACACCAGAGGCCCTGTATCCAGCATCCTGTCTGCCTGTGGTCAGAGCCAAATACTTTGGAGGAAGCTGGAAAGCATCCCATGGCAGATAAACACTCTGCTCCCTAAAGGCCTCTTCCAAAACCCTGACAGTTCAAGACTGGAGCAGGAGGTTTCATCTCCCTTCTGACAGCTCCTTCGTGAGCACTAACACATACAAGACCAGGCTTTCCTGGATCTATATAAAGAATATCTTAGCAGGGAAGGGGAGAAGCACCTTACCCAAGCTGGATGGGGAAAGATTTAGCTTCTGCACTCTGTGAAGTCTGCAGGGTGGTAACAGCATCCCAGTCTTAATGATGCAGCCATCTAGTACCTACCCAAGGGAGGAGGAGCTAAAACAGCTTTGGGAAATCAAAGCGCAAGTGAGGACACTTTGCTTGCCCCATCCCACTTCAATCCTTGCACAGTCACGTTGCCTCTACATTAACGAATCCCTGCAACCTGCCTGTGGTCGCCTGCCAAGGTCTTCTGACATTTCATCAGGGTGGTTCTGATAGGAAAAAAGCTACACAAGCATCTCCATGGTGTCCTGTGACCTAGGGCATCCTAATTCCATCTCATGGAGCCAGGGGTGCCTCTGCAGAGGTTTTGTCTGCCCTGCCATGAGTACAGTCCAGTGTGATCTGTGGTCCTGCTTCCAAACTTCATGACAATTTTTCCCAGCTGAGTTCAGATGCTCTCCGCTTCCCTGGGGCTGCCAGAAGGAAACTGCTAACCCCACTTATTCTAGAAGTTGGCCCCATGCTAATGCATGCTCATGCTGGTCTGCTCTGTCCCACAGGTTGGAATCCAGGATGTCTTCAGACATTAATATAATCCTCCAGATGCTGCAGCGCCAGCTGTCCCAAGTGCCACCTGCCTATAGTCCCATCTCACCATCCTCCCATAATCTAGCCATGTATGGTATTGTTCCCAGGGGCATGGAGCCTGCTTCACCATGCACACCACTTCAGGAAGAGGACCTGACTGCTCCTGGGCAGGTAAACAGCCACACATTGGGAAGTGAGCACTTTGACCTGTCATAGTGTCTCAGCACCTCACTCAGCTAAGCAAATCCAGCCCCAGCATGTCCTGACCATATTTCTTCTTGAAGCCCACCCATTCCCAAGCAAAGCCCAGGAGCCCTAGAGAAGACAAGTCTGTTTCCATGGAGGTGGGAAAGGTCTCCTCTCCCAGCCAACATTTGGATCATCAGGCCACAAAAGAGCCGCTCTGCCCCCTACCTGGTAGGGCTGTGCGAAATCGCTGTGTATTGATTTGGTTTCGGAATCGGATGTTTCGGAGGACAGTGATTCGTTTCGGCGTTTCGGATCACTGTCCTGTTTCATTTTGGCCAAATCTCCTCTGAATCTGTTTCAAACAGACTGCAAGGGAAGCTTCACACAGCCCTACCCAGCTGGATGGGGCTTCAGGCTGGGGGCTGCAGGGCCCCAGTGGGAAGCAGAATAGAGCCATGGGTGGTTTGTCCAGGGGTGGTGGGGGAGGGCTGCTGCCCTCCATGCAGGTGAAGAGACCCCCACACAGATCTCTGATCCCTGTCACACTGGGTTGTGGGGCAGGGAAGCAGCACAGAGCGGTGAGCAAGCCTGCTGGTCCCTGCCGCAAAACTCAGCTCTGCAGGAAGCAGAGATCCACACCGGGGTCTTCCTGCCATCACTGCTTATCCCATGCTGCCCTGGTGACGTGGGGCTGCGTGGGGTGGGCAGCGGTGGCAAGGATACCCCGGCACGGATCTCTGCTCCCTGTGGAGCCAGGTCATACAGCAAGGCAGTGCTGGTCCCTGCTATGCAACCTGGCTCTACAGGGAGCAGAGATCTGGGGGTGCATGGGGCGGGCAGTGGCAGGGAGGAGACTCCGGCACAGATCTTTGCTCCCTGTGGAGCCAGGTTGTACAGCAGGGATTCACCAGCTCTAAGTTCAATTCCCCAACCCCTGGTTCAATTCCTCAGCTCTCTGATCATTCCCCCAGCTCTTCCTGGGGGGCGCAGGCCCCCAGTCTGCATGCGGGTTTCCAGCAGGCTGCCACTGCAGGCTAAGGTCAGCAGCAGCACCACAGTCTTCTCAGCATGGGCTGCACCCAGTGGCTGCCATTGGTCCCAGCCTGCAGTGGCAGCCTGCTGAAACTCTACATGCAGATTGGGGGCCTGCACCCCCTGGGAAGAGCTGGGGGAAGCAATCAGAGAGCTGGGGAATTGAACCAGGAGCTAGATGTCAATATCAGAGCAGTCCTTCCCCTTCCTCTTCTTAGTTTTTGTTTCCCTGCAAGCCTGGCTTCAAAACTCCAAAATTCTCTGAAACATTTCCAAAACATTTTGGAGCCTTCTGATTCATTTTGGAGCTGTTTCAGAGCCTGCTGTGTTGATTCAGATTTGGTGTTTTGGGCACTGAAACAGCCCGAAACACCTCCAAAATGAAACAGCTGCCAAAATATTGCACAGACCTGCTACCCGGTCATTGCAATAGTAACACAGTGGAAAGGATGGAGACTTGGCTTTCAAGCATGATCTTCTCCTCCTTCCCCTTTGGGACAGAGGTGCTGGGCTGGAGCAGACCTCACACCCTCTTCTCCAAATGACCAATGAGGAGAACAATGAGAAGCCCCTCTTCTGCTTTCTCCATGCAGTGCAAGGAGGAGCTGGCTGAGAAGGCTACTGCCTCCCCACATCCATTGCTCCTTTTTGGGACCCCTGTATATCTGCTTCTCCTCTCCTCTGACAGTCTGGGCCCTGCCAGTCAGCCCATGGCCACCTCAAAGCCCATCCTATCTCAAATCATCCCTTCTATCACATCATCCCTTCTGATCCAGCAACCTGGGGCCTGAGGTGGTTCAGCACCCAAGGGACTCAGGCCAGTTGATTTTCTAGAATGAGAAAACCTACTGACATCCATGCCACTTCCTGGGGGCTACAGCAAAAACTAACAAGGGGGGCCCTTGTGAGCTCCACACATGGATCATCTGCCCTGTCATGGCCTGAGGAAAGCAGTGGCCCTGCCTGTGTGGGGGCCACTGGTGAAGCCATGCTGCTGTGACTGCTGAGTCAGTCCACCCCTGGGTGCCATATGTCACTCAGGCCATATGACTGACCCACTAGGCCCCTCTGTAAGGACTCTGAAACACCAGCCTCCTCCTTCCTGTCACAGGGGAGGCTTCCTCTATTCTGAGGTGTTCCTGTGAAAAGGCAAGAGGCTTATTCTCTTTGACTCTGGTGATACGAATGGAACAACAGCATGCAATCTCTCTGTGGGCCTTACACCTCCTTCCAGCCACAAGACCCTGGAAGCCTTCCTTTAATTTCATAATAACAAGCCTCATTTCTCCTTTTGTTCATCTTCCTTCCCCAGAGCCCAAGCTATACAGAGATAGAAAAGTTTCACTTGAAATCCAGGGACTCCTTGTCAAGTGGGATACACCTGACTGTGGCATCCGACGAAACCATGACCATCAACTCTGAGCAGGAACACCATTCTCCCACCCTCCCCATCCCAGAGCCCCACCAGAGGGCACCAAGTACTCCAGGACTTTACCAGAGCATCCGTTTCCCTTCGCTCCCTGAGTATCTTGAGGCATCTTCTGAACACCTGGACATTCAGAGACACCTCTCTGACCCCCTGCTCCCTGGAAGTTAGAGACATGTAAGGAACATAAAGAGACATAAAGGAACCTCAGCTAAGAACTCATGTAGCAGATATTGATTTTGACCATGGGGGTGAGAGGTGGAGGACCCAGTTATTGGCTCAGGAGAACAATTTGTAACGGTCTTCTGCCATGAGGAAGAGAGTATAAAACGGGTGGCTTCAAAGACCATCATTCTCCAGCAGTTTATGTAGAGTAGATTTCAACTGCGCATCATAGAGTGAACGCAAAGCAGCTCATTCATAAAAAGCTGCTGGGCTGGTTGGGTCAGTAGGTACCCACTTTCTCTTCCTTGCCAAGGCATTCCCTGACATTGGTACAAATCCTGTTGACAGAACCAGACTAGGCCACAAGGATAGGAAGGCAAATCCTTGGCTGTCCACCAAGAGGACACCCTGCCATCAGTTCTCTTGAGCAGGGGCCATACCTGCCTTTGTATTTATACCATGCCTAGTGCAATGGGGCCTTTGGTGATACCATAGCAGTAGAGAAGGTACTCTATGGAGGGGAGAAGTGGGGAACTGACAATGGCATATTGGGAGGAGTTAAAGGCTCAAAGTCCAAGGTATGGAGGGGCAGTTCTCGTCCCACCTGACTAACATTAAAGAACAGGGAGATGGTGGTCATCATCTCTCCATGTTGCCTCAGTGCAAGCTCCTGAGTGCAGGCTCCTGCAGCAAAGCTGATGGACCTAGAAGCTGGCCCAAAAATGCTTCCTCCAGCCTGCATCCAACTTTCACACATCCCTGGCCCCTTTCCAGATGAACCCAACTGTTCCCTGGCTTGGGTGGAAAGCACAAAACTCGTAAGCACAATCCTGGAAAGCAGATGAGGAAACCAGCCCCCAGGCACATTTTTGGCCCTTCCTTCAAAAAAGCCTCTTTTGATACAGATTTGATAGATGCTTTCCCTGAGGAGTCCCTGTAGCTCCCTGTAGGAGGGTGCCCGACTGCCCCAGCCACCCTGCCACTTGGTTAGATGCTATAATGGTCCTAGGCTGCCTGCTGAAATAACGTACTGAGCTCCCTGTGAGAGTAGCAAAACTGTGAGCATTTCTTTCTCTGGAGTTTTAGCATACACTTTGCTAATAAAGATGTTTTTGGCACCTAATGTGGAGCATGGTTGTATTTGTTCAGGGAGGAAGTGGAAGCTGTAAGCAGTGCCCCAAGTCTCCTCCATGGCTGGTGTCACTCCACATCCTGGCATTAATCTACAAGGACCCAGAGATGTTTTATTTTCTACTATGAAAACCACCATCATTGGGTATGCTAGGGCTAGTGGAGCATGCAGTATGCAGCTCCCACAGGATACAGCCTGTGGACTTTCACTGATGCAGTCCCTCCCAGCAAAATCAGAACACGGCTGGATCTTGCCATCTCTTAAGAACCCTATTAGCCAAAGCTTTGTCACAAAGACTTACCTGCACACCCAGAATAATCCAACACAAGGGCTGTGGCCAGATGGAGAACTAAGCCATTTTAAAAGGGGGAGAGGGGACTTTCTAAGCAGTAGAATTGAGAGTTGAACCAACACAAGTATTTGGACTGCCAGTACAGTGGAGCTAAACTGCTGTGACTTTAGATCTGAATAACAATGTTCTGCTTCAAATAAACAGGCAAAACAATCACCATTAATGTGTTTGAATGCTGTGTCTGTGCACAACCCACACAAACAACACTACATAGGGTACAGTCATGATCCCTGGGAGGACATGAAACCACCTCTTCCTGCAGCAGAGGTACCTGAGCTGCTTGCTCCTCCCTTGCTCTGGTGACAACACCAATAAACAAGCCTTGGGAGCCATTGTGGGCTGGCTGGCCCTTTAACAGAATATAGGACCATCTTCATCTGTCACATCTTGGACTGGCCAAGTTCGCCGATGACACCAAACTTTGGGGCAAAGCATCCACGCCAGAAGATAGGCAGGTGATCCAGGCTGACCTGGACAAGCTTGAGAGAGTCCAGAGGAGAGCCACGCGCATGATCAGAGGTCAGGAAAACAGATCTTACGATGATAGGATGGGAGACATGGGACTCTTTAGCCTGAAAAGCGCAGGCTCAGGGGTGATCTGATGGCCACCTATAAGTTTATCAGGGGTGACCACCAGGATCTGGGGGAACGT
>NW_017728943.1:3402530-3407304 GCF_001723895.1 Crocodylus porosus | reverse complement strand
TCAAGAGTAAATTGGATGCTTATCTTGCTGGGATCCTATGACCCCAGCTGACTTCCTGCCCTTTGGGCAGGGGGCTGGACTCGATGATCTCCCAAGGTCCCTTCCAGCCCTGATGTCTATGAAATCTATGAAATCTCTTTTCCTCACAGATGATCAGCTGAAGTCCCAATGACCACCCTTCTGGAAAGAGGGCTGGAGGCTTGCAAAACCCAATTACCCTGCCATGTTGCACTTAAAAAGGGTGTAAGTGCAGACAGCAGCTCACAACAGCTGAGAGGGAGTGACTTAGCTCTGGAAGGGCTGGATGGATGCTGGAAAGCTGCAGACATGCTCTAGAGGAAGGTGTGAGATTGAGAAAACAGCCCTGGGAGCTGGCACTGGAAAAGCACAAACCAGAAAGGAGATTAAAAAGTTTGTGCCTGAGCTGGGTGGAAGTTGATTTGCGTGTGTTCTTGGGCTAATGGGGTATCTTTCCATGAGACGGGGGAAGCCACACTGCCTGCTCAGGAGAGGGTGTGATGCTGAAGAGGAGCCCCCAGTGTGTGTTGGTCATTGTTACTTTGTTGGATATGTTTGTCTGGAGCATTGGTACCCCAGCAAAGGTGTGTCATATCTGGGGGTCAAGTCATCACTGTCCCAGACCACTGAAATGCTGTCTCACGCTTTGGTTTCTGTACTCTAGGATGGTGGTGCTGACCAAGTCCTAGTGCAGGGACCAGCTGCTGCTTTCTGCTGCTCTAGATCATTCTTCCAAAGCTGCTTCTGCTGCAAACCAGCCCTTGGGGAAGCAGAGCAATAAACCCTGCCAGTTACTAGAGATACCCAGGCAAGGGGGGAATCATTCTTTGCCTCTGGACATTTGTAGGCACTGGAAATTTCAGTGGAGAAGCTGGAGCAGACCTACAAAGGGTGAAAAGAATTAGGTTCCCAACTCCTCCCTTTGTGGCTGGCAGCCCTGCTCAGCACTTGCAGCTCAATGTCATAGCTTGCGACACTGGCCCTAGCAGTTAAAAAATTATACAAAGTTAGCCTCCGCTACAATTCCGGGCCTGGAACTCCAGTGGGAGAACAGATTCCTCAGAAGAAAGCCATGCATGGGATGCTTTGGGATAGTACCAAGGACCTCAAAAGCTCTGCCCAAACTCCCCCACTCCTCCAAAGGCTCAACTCTTACTGCTACACAGGTGGCCCTGAGACCACAATGTTCAATGTGTTGTAAACAAATAAAGCCCCATAGCAAACTGTTGTATCTAACAATGGGGAGCAGTACTGGGAAGAGACTTTAAAATGCACAACAGTAATATAGAGAAGTCAATACCACTCACCTCCCAAAGGCTTAGCTGTGAAATATGGTTTTCTTTCTTTTGGCAAGTGGATTTAAAGGCTGGATACTTCCAAGGCAAATGTATGGGACAGCTGCACTCACAATGAGTCATCATCAGGGATCCTGGTTTTCTCTGATGTAAAAAAAATGCCCAATTTTTGGATTAAAAAAGTAACCCTGGATCCACATTTTTCCATGATTTAAATGAAACACCACATATACGTGTGTGTGTGTGTATAGTGATGTTTCATTTAAATCGTGGAAAAATGTGGATTTGGGGTTACTTTTTTCTAACCAAAAACTGTGGATTTTTTTTTTAAATCGGAGAAAACCAGGATCCCTGGTCATCATACGACAGTCTGAACCCAAAGCAATGTCTAATATTATTCCAGGTGTCTGGGCCATGCTGACAGTGCAGACCATGTTAACCCTGGCTTGGGCTTTGTCATCCCTTAGAGACTAGACCTCATCCAGAAGTCAATTAATTTGTGGTGTCTTCCATACAAATAAATTGAGTTTTTCTTCCTCATTCAGAGGAAGCTCATACTTTGAAATCTGAAGTTTCCCCATTTAGCCTCCTGAGATGAGCCAGCCCAGACATCACTAAATAAAGGGAATGTGTGCAGTGTATGGGAGACCTGATGGACCTGGACAATACTAGCTGTGTTCTATATTCTCTATTCTGCCCTTCCCCAAAGCACTTTACAGGTGGCAAATATACACCAGAATTCTTCCATTTCCCTCCCCTCCTCTCCAGCCCCCTAGTACTTACCAGCTCAGAGTGGCTGCTGCAGCCACCAGGGACTGCCCAAATCATTCAAGCTCTCCAAATCTTTGCCAAAGATTCAGAGAGCTTTGAATCAATTTGGACCTTTAAATTAGTCCCCTGATTTGATTCGGATTCGGAGATTTGGCCACTGAATCGGGCCGAATCTCCTCTGAATTGAATCACCGCCTGAAGCTTCGCACAGCCCTACTCACTAGGTCATCTAGTGCTTAAGGCAGGATCATTCCTGACTAAGCCATCCCAGCCAAATGCCTGTCTAACTTGCTCTTGAAAACTTGCAGAAATGGAGATACCAGAATTTCTCATGGAAATTTCTCATGGTCTTATGACCACCCTCATAATCAGATAGTTCCCCCTAATCTCCAATCTAAATTTCCTCTGCTGCAGCTTGCAGCCATTGCTTCTAGTCTTGTTCCCTACAGTTACAGAGAAAAATACATTTCCATCCTTTGTAATCACACTTCAGGTGTTTGAAGACTGTTATCAAATCTCCCCCTCAGTCTTCTCTTCTCCAGACTACATGACCCTAGTTCTTTCAGCATTTCTTCATAAGTCTTTCCTCTGACGCCCCTCATTATTTTTGTTGCTCTGTGCTAGACTCTTTCCAAACTGTGCACATCCTTTGGAAAGTGTAGGCCCCACAACTGGATGACTCTAAGGGATGACAAAGCCCAAGCCAGTACTCCAGGTAATAATGACAGAAACTATGAGTATTAAGGTGGTCTGGTAAAAACGTTGTTGTTTATTAAGTCAATGTCAGATATAGACAGAGTTGTTTTGATCACTATGTATTGTAAGAGAAAGATTGGACATCCCTGGAACTTTGCACTAAGCCTAGGGGATACTATAGACTAGTTGTGCCTGTGTCTTACCACCAGTATGCAGAACAAATGTCAGTGGCAGAGTAACAAGTAGCCAGGGAAAACCACTAGGAGTCAAAGTGCCGCATGGAGGGGGCAGTGACTGCAGCTTGGTGGTTTTAGCTGCAACACCTGAGGGCAGGCTGAGTACTGGTCTGTTTAGAAACTCCCCCGGGAGTTGAAGAAAGTGCAGGCCATGTGATCAAAAGGGGTGGAGCCCAGCCTACTAAAAGCCTGAACCCTCAGTCAGAGAGGTCAGTTTAGCCATGACTCCCATTGAGGGTAGAGGTCCTGCAAGCTTGAGCTGCAAGAGAGGGAGCCCAAGCAACACTGGTATCTGGGGAAGCTGCAGCTGAAGGGATCCAGGGAGACCCGGGGGGTGGGGGGAGGTTGTGTAAATGCTTTCTGGAAGAGAACCAGAGGACTGGATTGTAGCTATGGGGGTGGTATGGAATCAACAGGCACATCTGAGGGCACCTAACAGAGAGCCATGTAAGGGTCAGGGACCTGAGGGGCTGGCAATGAGAGCAGCCTTGCCTGGGTCAGGAGAACAAGGCAGGGCTGGGGCCCAGAAGCCAAGGGCTGGGGCAGTGGACCTGGGCTGAGGGGTGCAGCCAAGGTAAAATGGCCAAGGCCAGGAATGCTGAAGCCCAGAGAAAGGTATGAGGCCTGAGTGGCCAAGTTCTGTGTTTGGGGGATGGGGGCAGGCCCTCTGAATTGATATAGAGTAACTTCTGTGAGGCATAGACATGGGCATGGAGGCAGCAAGAGGCCATGATACTAGCTCTTAAGGCACTTAGGGCAGAGGGTTTGGAGCCTTGCAGACTGAAAGACTGTGCAGCGCAGCTGAAGCCCCAAACTGAGCCCCAAAGACAAGTTAAGCCTGAAAAATAGCAGAATTCGGAAGAACACCCAGAGCTCACTTAATTATGAGGGCAGCCTCCCCACTTCATTTTTACTAGCAAGGTGTGGCAGGAAAGACAGCAGGGTGACACACTAAGAAGCCAAAGTGGGTAAGCAGGACAAGATTAAAGCTGCCCTTGGACCCCATCCTGTTAGAGACATGCATGTATGTGAGTAGGTGGTTTGTAGGTAATCAATCTGTTTGCACCATTGCCACTTAACAGAACCTGTGGTTATTCTTTGTACCAAGGCCTTCAAAGGAACACGCGCTGCCTACAGGAGCAGCACCAGTAACATCCCAAATGACACTGCCCATGCAAACAGAGGACAACCTTTCCTCTCAGGTATTATGGGGTGTTGTGGGGATCTTCAAGGAGGGGTAACTCTCTGTAGTGAAGACCCAGTCTCTTTTGTAGCTAGCACCCTGATGGCACATGAACCTGGCTGCTAATGAACTACCAAGTAATCTTCCTATGGAAGCTGTGCCACAGATTTAAGCAGGTTCCCAGTGATCTACAGGATCCTCTCCCTTTGAACTTCTCTGTGGAAAGCAGCCTTAAGGAGCATTAGACTTACTGAATGGGAACTAGCAAGTACAGGGTACAAAGTTTCAGAATGTTGTTGAAGATGTTCTGAAGTTGCAGGAGCAACTGGATCTAGTGGGAGGCCTTTGACAAGGAAGACCTCAGAGTTGCATAGCAAGCACAAGAGAATCATTACAACAAGAATGTGTAGCTCCTGTGGCAGAAAGCCACCTTGGTTTCTCCCCAAAATCTCTGCCCTGTGACAATGTGGTTAAGATGGGCCCAGCGCAGGAGTCACACCTCAGCCTATCTCTTTAGGTAACTTGAGCTGGCTGCATTCCTGAGGGAGGAGGGAAACCTGCTCCCTCTGCCTACG
>NW_017728943.1:3395346-3402519 GCF_001723895.1 Crocodylus porosus | reverse complement strand
AAGTTAGATGAGCACCTTGCCGGGGTCATCTGACCCCGGTGCTCTTTCCTGCCAAGGCAGGGGGTCGGACTAGATGATCTACCTAGGTCCCTTCTGACTCTAGCTACTATGAAACTACTATGAAACTATGACTGCCCAGGGGGAGGGGGCAGCAGCCATGCTGGGGACTCAGAGGAGCTTTACCATCTGAAACTGGCTCTCTCCCCCATACTCACGAGCTAGAAACTGCCTGCCTCCAAAGGGAAACTTCACCAGCCTTTGGAAGGTGCTTGTGAGTAAGCTACTCAAGATCTAATTAGATATCTAGCTGGCAGTAACTCAGATGCGTGATCAAAAGGCTACCTCAGCCAGACTGTTTGCTCTTTAGGATTTCTAGAATATTACTTAATCTTGTACCCTATTTTCACCCTACCCCTGTAACCAGTAAAGTTCTCCTTTGTGACCGGTGTGGGAGACTTATTGAGGAGTGGGTCTAAATTATGCCTAAGAGACCCCTTAGGTCTGCAGACTAAGGGAGACTTTACTTTTTGCCCCCGGACTTGGGGAAGTGCCCCAAGTGCCTGTACTGGGTCGAGTACCTGTAGGACTTTAGGCCTGTGTTTCCCTGAGGACACAGGGCCAAGAGTGAGTCCCTTCTTGGGGTGGTGGCAGCTACGTTACCCCCAGGCTGGCGAGTGTGCTCCGGGAAGGGGGTCGGCCAGATGTAAGGCGCCCGTAGGGAGGCATTCGGAGCCTGGAAGGTGGTCGGGCGCAGGGAGGTGGGCAGCTCAATGCAGGAGCGCCCCCTACTGGCCCGCCACAGCTCCAGGCCTATCTGCCTGGGGATCAGGTCCTGCTGTTGCTCCTCTCAGCAGAGAGCAAATTACTCGCTAAGTGGCAGAGGTCCTAAGCCTAAGATGAATTGGGCATGTGGACTATGAAGTGCAGCTCATAGGAAGATGACATGGGTTGCAGATGTACCATGCTAACCTCTTGAAACTTGGGGGCCTAGCAAATATAGAGTGCTGCAACCACTTTTCCCAGTAGGTACAAGTGTGGGGAATCTGGTTCAGCCCCCACCCCGTGAGGTGACTTTATGAGAAAACTTATCCATATCCCAACATAAGGAAGCTAGAGGCCTGCTGAAAAAGTTTCTGGTTGTGTTTACAACCAAGTCAGAGAGAATCACCTTAATTAACCTTTGAATATTCCTAAAACCTGGTTGTCCAACCCAAAAGGAGATTCTTCTAGATACCTGAGTGATTAAGAGAACTGGTAAGGAGGGAGGTACAAAATATGTTAAACATGGGCCTGATTGAAGATTTGTTGAGAAAATGGTGCAGCCTAGTCACATTAGTACCTGAACTGGACTAAATGATCCAGTTCTGCATTGACTTCTGCAAACTAAATGCAGTATCAAAACCTAATGTCTATTGGATGCCTTGGTTCAATTAATTGATACAACAGCTTGGAAAAGCCAAGTACATATCCACACTCAATCTGAAGTGGTATTGGCATACCCCCTTGCTCCTGAATCAGAGAAGCTAACTGCATTTACAATACCTTGGGGGCTCTATCAATTTAAGACCCACCCCTTTGGTCCCCATGGTGTCCCTACCACCTTCCAGTGCCTAAATGGATAGGGTTCTGCAACCCCATTGAGAGCATGCAATACCCTACCTCAATGATATGGTGGTGTTCACTGGCACTTGGAAGAAATATCTTTATCAAGACAGGTCTACAATCCCTCAGGCTGCAGACCTGATGACAAATCTGATAAAGTGTCAGTTTGGGTGTTGGGAAACTACAGTTTTGAGAGATGCTCTCAGGAATAGGAAAATTAAACACCCTTACTGACAAGGTAACTGCACTGGTGGAGTCTCCTGTGCTCAAAACTAAAAGGCAGTTGAAGTCCTTTCTGGAGTTAGCCAGCTATTACTGCTGCTGTATCCTTCAATTTTCAGCACTTACCATCTTGCTGATCAACAATCTACATACAACAGCACCCAAAATAATGCAGTGGTAGCCAGCACGTATCTTGGCTTTCAGAGTGAGAAAACAAATTCTATATACCACACCAGTATTACACAGCCTGGTTTTGAGCTGGGGGCTCATCTTATAAATGAATGCTTAAGAGTGACACTTGGAAGCTATGCTTTCTCAGGACTTTGAGAATGGAGAACCCTTGGTCCTATACATAGGCTGGAGACTTCGTCCTCAAGAACCAAATCATTCTTTGATTGAAACTGAGTGTCTTGAAATAAGATGAGTGGTCAAGCCCCTCTCCTGCTATCTTTTTGTGGCCCTTTTACTATAGTCATGAACCAGGCTGCCCTGACATGACTACACATGATGAAGAAAGCCAATCCCCAGCTCACGCATTGGTACCTGGCATTGCACTCCCATTTATTCAACCTCCTCTGTTGCCCTGGAGTAGCACATGCCAGTGCAGACTTAGCACATGTTAGGAACCGAACATGGAAAAGGGAATCTCAGATTTCACTCTTGTGTGTTAAGATATGTAGCAGGGTAGTCTGGCCCTTTAAGTGGGGCAACCAGCTCTGGGGTAGGAGCCCAAGTGTGAGTGATTAGCGAGGTAGTCGAGCACCTGCAGATCCCTCACTAGGTCATTGCCTGTGGCAAGGACCAAGTCCAGCAAGGCATTTCCTCTGGTGGGATTATGTACCTCCTAGGTTAGGTAGAAGTCCTGTATGCAGGCTAAAAACCTATGTGAGTGTTCAGGCCTGGCTGACTGATCCTCCCAGCAGATGTCTGGGTAGTTTAGGTCACCAATGACAACCACATCCCTTGTCCTTACAGCCTCCATGAGCTGACCTGAAAACTCCAAGTCCAGCTCATCCCATGGTGAGGCAGTCTGTAGTAGATGCCCACTAACAAGTCCCTTGACCCACGTCCCCCTTGCATTCTTACCCAGAGTGCCTCAGTTTGTCCCTCTTCTGAACCCATCCTGATCATCAAGGACATATACTGCTCTTTAACACAGTGTGGTACACCCCTTCCCCACCTCCTTGTCTCTCTACTCTATCTCATCTATACAACCTATAGCCTTTGATGTCTACTGCCCAGTCATGAGTAGAATCCCACCAGGTTTCTGTAAGCCCAACCAGGTTTGGGTTTTTGCTAGCTAGCAGGCAGGTGTGTTTCTCCTGCTTATTCCCCATACTTCTAGCATTTGTGTAGAGGCAGTTCAGACCTCCTATGGGTGTTCGTGCTGCCCTCTTGTTCCCAAGCTTGCCCGGGCCCTTGTCACTTACCTGGGTTGTTCCTGCTCGCGTCACCTGGCTTGACATCAAAATGTCCTCCTGCACCTCTGCATCCCCATCCCCCAATGAACCTAGTTTAAAGCTTGCCGTATGAGATCAGCCAACCTGGAAGAGAAAACATGCTTACCTTTCAGGGAGAGATGTAACCCCTCCCACCCTAGCATGTCTCCTGCATGGAAGTGCAGGCTGTGGTCGAAGAATCCGAAGCCCACCCGGTAACACCAGCTCCAAAGCAACTGGCTGACCTCTCCGATGCAGGCCTCGTGGTGCCGTCCACATCTGCTCACCAGAAGAACAGATGAGAAAATCACCTGTGCTTCCGCCTCCCTAAGCTTGGCCCCCAGAGCCTTGTAGTCTCTCATGACATGGTCCGAACTACTCCTGGCCGCATCATTAGTGCCCACATGGATGAAGACCAAGGGGTAGTGATCAGAGGGCTGGATGAGGTCTGGGATCATTGCCGTGACGTTCTGAATCCGAGCTCCAGGCAGGCAGCAAACCTCACATGCCATGGGATCTACAGAGCAGGGGGTAAGACTTGATGATCTGTTCAGGTCCCTGCCGACCCTAGAAACTATGAAACTAGCAGTTAAAAGCCCAACTGGAGAGAAAGCAAGGAGCTCAAACTGGAGAAGGAGCAGTTTGTGGCCAGGAGGCAGACTGAACCCCAGTGGAGATCACTTCTAGGAAGGGCCAGAGCTAAGATGGCCTCTTTTGCTGCCGGGAGAAAGGCTGAAGATTTGTTTTGCTCATTTGTTTGGATTAAGGGTTACAGTTTGTCTTATGGGCTATTGTTTGGACTGGCTGAGGAGTTCCAAAGGGGACAAAGCCCGCCTGCATGGGAGCAGGCCCACCAACCAGTTTACAGCCTGGTACAAATAGGTTGCTCTTGAAAGACAATTTGCTCTTCTTTAGAGTCTGGAGGAGCCCCAGACAGGACTTGTCAGGCAGGGAGGGCTCAGCAGAATGGAAGAACATCTCACCTTCCCTTCAGGACAGGATGGCAGGAAATCAAAACCTGTCCTATAGGCCCCTTGCAGTTAATGCCTGTGCCTGAAACAACTACAAATGCTGGACTCTGTAACTCCTGACTGCAAAGGAGTTCTCCAGCACCTGTTGCTGTTTTGTGTCCGGCTTGAGCCTCATATCCTTATCCCTGGCTACACACATGCTCCAGTGATGCAGCTATTTATACTTCAGGAGAATGTCGGTATCAGCTTTCTGCAGCAGGGACATTCCAGGCAGAGGCATTTCCCCTCACAGGGCTCCAGCCTTAGCCTGGAGATCCAAAAGGCAACTGAGCTTCTGCAGATCCTATACGACAGTGTATTTAATCCACATCAGCATTCTCACCAGATCTGTCCTGCCCATAGCCAGCATACCACACGCAAAAGGCTAGTCTGAATTGGCAGAAGTGTGGGAGGATTCAAAAAGGGATTTGAGATTTATATGAATCCTGAGAGCATCCAGGACTGGGTTAAAGAAGATCAAAGAAGTAAGAAGGATAATAAAGCCTCACACTTCAGGGCAGAAGCCAACCACCCAAGAGTTGAGATTACTCCAGAATCATCCACTTCAGAGCTCCCTGCACCTTCCTCTGGAACAGATAGATCTGCTGGAGACACAATGCTGGGTTACACGTCCCCTGCACTAAGTCAGTCTGGTGATTCCTTGCTCTTTAAAGAGATGAGAGACAGGGGTGCTTGTTTTTTAATGACCACTAAGTACATATAGAAAATACTTTGTTGACTCCTTGTCTGCCTCTAAGAACTTCCATGAACTTTGGTCTTAGTCGAAGACAAGCGAAAAAAACCCAAATAATAGAGATGTCCTTGCTCAAAGCAGCACTGCAGGAAAGTGAATAGGTGGGTGTGGGAAGGCACTGCTCCCAGTCTAGTTGTCCCAGTCCCTGCCTCTGTGGATTCCTGCTGCATGTGTGAGTGCATTGTCCTGTCCAGTGACACAGTCACCTCCTGCACATGGCACTACAGAATCCACCAGGGAAGATACCACTGGGGAATTCAGAATGCCTAGTGCTGTCCCTGATGGGGCATGGTCCTGCCCCTGCAACTTTTCTCACCCTGTGTCTCAATGTCATCACATGCAAGATGAGCTTAATGATAATGTTCTAGGCTGCAAGCTATTGGGTGGCTTAGAGTGACGAGGTGCTTGTAAATCATTCAGCACAGAATATACCCTCTCCAAGTGCCAAACAGTTCATTGCTACGGTTATTGTTGTTATAGTAATACCTAAGGACCTCACTCAAGGATCCAAGACCCATTTTCTTTAGCACAGGAAAAAAAGTTGAAATGTGGCACTCATAACCTGTGTGATGGAAGCAGGACATATTTTGCGATGTCTTTTCTTAGACCAGCCAAATAGCTGGGAGAGCTGTTAGTTAAGTTCTGGGCACAAAATGTATTGAGGAAACTGACCCAAGTAAAGGCACATTGTGCCCAAAACCTGACAAACACCTTTTCCCAATTGCACAGTTGGACTAACACAGATTGAATTTTATTTCCAAAAAGATGACAAAGCCAGTAGGGAAATACAAATCGCCCAAGTGAGGGACTAACATTAGAGGGATGGATGGATGAGGAGGGGAACACAACTAGGTTACAGAAAATACAGTGTTAGCCACCTAAGCCCGGGGGTGGGGGAACAGTTTGAATTTTTATTACCAAACCTTGCTTCCCAAGTGTTACCTAGCTCAACACAGCTACTGCAACACTGTTCCTAATCTCTTGTATCTGACAGACTGGACAAGGTGGTGATAGTCAGAGCTGTCCCATCCCAGATTTACAGATGGGCAACTGAGGCAGAGGGAGGAAAGTAGCTTTCACAAGGTCACACTGGCAGCTTAGACCAGGGTGGAGGGCCCCAGTGCCTTGGCCTTCTCCTGGGAAGAGTCTTGACTGGAGTGAGGTGCCATCTGGCTGCAGCACAACGGCAAGGGATTGTGGACACCGAGGTGGAGAATCCTGGCTGGTGGCACTGGTGCCAAGTGTGCAGTGGGCTGGCTCCATGTCCATCAGTTTTTCTCTGAGCAAGTGCCTCCCCTTCTGCTTCGTCTCCAGGGCTGCGTTGGCCTTGCTGCAAAGTTCCGTGCAGACGGCCCCTGTCCCCGCGGGCAAGGCCCTTGTGTTGTCCCCGAATGTGGGGCAGGCTTTTTGGGCCTGAGCATCAAGCAAGCTCCCGCTCCCTTCTGCAGTGACCCTCTGCTGCACCCAGGGACAAAAGTGGCGGCTTTGACAGGACCCGCTCTGCCAGCCCGGCCCTTATTGCAGCGCCTCAGCGGGGGCGGGACTTTTTCCCGCCGACGGGCCGGAGCTCGTCGTGCGAAGCCCAGGCCAGCGCCGGAGACGGGATTCGTACCGACACTCCAGCACGCCTCGAAGTACCGGCTCAGGGCTCCCCGACGCCCAACAGCTCACACCGAACGGACATGTCCATTAGCCAATAGGGTGGCAGCATACCTGCGCGACCCGCCTCGCGGAGGGGCCAGGCCACTGCGCCCCGCTGCAACCAATGAGACGTTCGGGACGCACATCCCGCGCTCCTGGGGCGGGACAAAGAGGAGCGGCAGGGAACTCTCCCAATGCAGCGAGAGCCTGCTCGGAATGGAAGTTAAAGCGGCCAATAGAGATACGGCGGGCTTGTGACTGGCAGGCAGCTTGCCCAATAGCCGCCCTCACCTCGGAGTGACGGGCGGCGCAGCCAACCGGCCTCCAGCGGGCGGGGCGCCCCGCGTGGTTTCCGCTCCTGTTGTGTGAGGGGCCGAATCCCAAACGGCCTCCGCGGCGCTCGCTGTCTCCGGGGCTGGACGCCGGCGCTCAGGGCCCAGAGCCCGCCACCGCCCCCTGCCTCGGGTCCGCGAGGCGCCGCGTTCCGGCAGGCCCACGAGCCCCC
>NW_017728943.1:3372096-3395246 GCF_001723895.1 Crocodylus porosus | reverse complement strand
CCGGCCCCGCTCGCCGCGCCTCGCCATGTCGCTGCACGGGAAGCGGAAGGAGATCTACAAGTACGAGGCGCCTTGGACCGTGTACGCCATGAACTGGAGCGTCCGGCCCGACAAGCGCTTCCGCCTGGCGCTGGGCAGCTTCGTGGAGGAGTACAACAACAAGGTGGGCTGGGCCCGGCCCCCTCCCCCCCCGAGGGCCACGGGCTGCCCTCTGCCGCGGCCTGGGTCTGCACCGCGGAGACGGGGGGTGGAGGGGACCTCGGGATCCGCCTTGTGCAGGAGTGGCCCCAGCTACATCAGCCCAGCCCAGGCTGTGCCAAGCGGGCCCTTAAAAGCCTCCAAGGATGGAGGGTCCACAGCTCCTCTTGTAGCCTGTTCAGTGCTTCACTGCCCTCCTAGGGAGAGAGTCTTCCTAATATCCAAACTCAACTTCCCTTGCTGCGGTTTGAGACTAGAAGCTGATGTTTGTGGCTCCAGAGCAAGGCTGGAGGCTTCTGGTAAAAGGCCTGGTTGGAAAAGGAGCCCCCCGACTGGGGAGCTGGCAGGGCCATGCCGCTCCGAGGGGCTTGGGTGGAAAGGCTCTGGCATGGCACGTACCTGGCTGTGGGCTTCCCAGCACACTGCCACACTGCTTGGGCAGCCTTGGCAAGCTGTGGAGCACAACTCTTGTGGCTCCCCCTTGCAGGCTTTGTTTGCATCCTGCTTGTGAGATTTCATTCCAGTGGGAAAGCTTCATGCAGAGATAAGTTTTTATGTAGGCAGATACCTTGTTGACTTTCCAGGTCTCCCTCCGCTCCCTTGGCTTCCTCAGGGAAGTGAGTCCTCACTATCTGTCCCTGGCAGGGTGGGCTGCTCCTCCTGTTTATCCACACTGAATACAAGTCAGAAGTCTCATCTTCCAGGCTCACCCCAGCTAATCACTTCTGCAGACCCTGGTTCAGTCCGCTCTGTAGACCCCAGGAGCTGTTCATCATATGGGGAAAGCGTGATGGTAGAGATGAAACAAAGGAATAAATATTATAGAGCTGGGCTGTCCAAATTCTGAGCCCCTGAGGGCTGCACCGCTGGGGGCCACAGGCTGCACAGAGCATGCATGACATGCAGATGCTCTTCACCTCCCCACCACTCCCACTACACTGCAAGCCCACCACCCCCACAACCCACACCACTCAGTCATGGGCATATGACTTCACCTCCCTTTCCCTCCCCTGTTCCACCACATGAAGGATTTCCCAGCTGTTGCATATGCTCAGTCCCACTTTGGTTGGGGTCCTGATCCTCCCACCCTCTTCCTCCCTGCATAGCCCAGGACTTGCTCTCAGAACTGCTCCACCTACTGGAAGCTAAAGAGTGGAGTTGGGGAGGGAGCTTGGAGACAGTTGGGCAGCCCTGTTACAGACTATGTTGAATATGGTGTATAGACAGTGAATTCTTCAGTCATGGTGTGGCTTCACTTAAAAACATTAAGTTATTGTCTATACTGCAATATATAAAGTGCTTTCTATGTTAATTTATTTACTAATGGTTAATTTACTTCTGACCAGCACAGAGTTTAGTTGACAGTTTGGCTTCATGATGTTCTTTTCCTACTAGTGGGGAGTTTTATGGGGGGGATCCTCTGGGAGCAGAGTAATTTTTAATTAATAATTTTCAAAATAGCCTATGGTGCTACCATCTTCCATTAGTTCCTGTTTTGCTTAAATATCCCATTTGTTGTGAAAGAACCATGTAAGCATGATAAAACAAATACACTGAGTGGTGTCAAATGGACTGAAAGTGAAATTTCCTTTTTTTCCCTTTCAATTATAGTAGTAGGCGTTACTTGTAATAACCAGTGGTACGCTTTCAGGCAGAAGTATTTAGGTTTCTCTGTTTACCGGCATACGGTGGGAGGGTAAAAACCAACTTGTGTGTCACTGTTTGACGGAAGCTAGTGAAGCTTGACAGCGCTGCTTAATTGATCATTGTTGGGTCCAGATAAGTTAGTTTCTGGCTGGCTGTCACCATAAATAACGTAGTTCTGGTTGGAACATGCTTTCATTTAAAACTCTATGCAATCAACTTCCTCCAAAAATTCTTCTCCTGATCTGAAAATTTTGAGCTCCATTTAATTCTAAAAGTGAATTCTTATTCATTTAAAAAGGCTTAAATAAAATCTATTTTGGAAGGGCAAAGCAATGCTTTTCTTTTTGAAAACTCTGTGCAGTGGATAATTTGACTCTGAATGTTAAAACTTTACAGGACAAAGGATAAACTGATGCCCTCCCTGAAAGATGGCTTTTAGTGGCTACCGCTAAACTCGACTTTTACCAACAATTTCCAGGCTGTGGCACCTTAGATACCAGTATTTCTGTGATAAGTTGACTGATGTTTACTGTTGGACTGTCTCTGCTGTACCAAGATTGTGTCCTCACCTGATGTGTATTCATTGACGTAGATGCTGTCTTCTTGGTGTCAAACCTGAGAGGTTACAATGGTGATGCATTTCATTAAGAGATCAAGGCATTGATTAAAAAGTCAAACTATGTATGCTATGAGGTTGCAATCTATTGTAAATATTGTTCCTGTAATTAGAAGACCTTATATAATAAACCCCAGCAGTTATTGAACTAGATTGGATTGCTTAAGAGTAGTGGCCACATTTTGTGGTCTGGCTGCTGAGAAGTACCAAAAATAAGTTTGTAGTTTGGGGAAGAAAGCTGGTGTTATGCCATCTCTATTCCCTAAGGCTGAGCTCCTCCAAGGGTTCTTGTAACCTGTAGTAGTCCCATCTTTAGGCTGTTCTGTCTTTCAGATTTGAAGTAGTTTTAAAGCAGTCAAACTACATGCTGTCTTGCCCTGGCTCCTTACACCTATGGCAGCTGCATACAGAGGCAGTGTTAGGCTATTTAAATCACTGCTGTCCTATGAACATTTTGCAGGTGTCTCTTTTATACTTAAACTGGGCCAAGTATGTGTCATCTTGTTTTCATTTTCTGTAAGTGCTCAGTAGTGGAAGGCCTACACAGTGTTTCAGGAATTAAAAAATCAAGAGTATGAAGGTGGGGTTCAAGTCAGTTTATCATAGTATCAAAAATGGAGATGCATGCTTTATGATTCAGTTCAGTTTCTAAAACGCCTGAAACAAGACTTTCATATCGAACATTTGGTTGTTCCTCAAATTGCATCACAGGTCAATAAGTCTGGTACTGTTTAAATGGTATATGGATTTTCCACCTGAATAGTATTAATAATACAACCATCCAAGTAAAAATATTACTGATTTAATAGAGGAGATTTGTATTTCTCCTAAAATAGAAATGTAATTATTCTTAAGATTATTGATACTGACTGTCACCTCCACTTGAAGAGTGAGCAGAGAGGTACACATTTCTGCACTCCTAGATAGAACCTAGTTGTATTCAGGATATTTGAATTCTATCACTGAGATCCTCATGAATGACCCACCACAGTTTTGTTTCTTTTAGTGTTGCACAGTTTTAGTTTTTTTGTTTAGGGAAAAAAAGAAGTTGTATAGTTCCCAATAGACCAGTAATTCTTAGCCAAAATGCCATGGCACGTTGGGATGCCTTGAGATCTTTTCAAGGCTGCCACACAGTATTAGCACTGATAGGTAAACAAACATGATTTACACGACAAACCCAGAGATTTCAAATAGTAATCCACAGTGTTAAAAATATTTTGATCAGTTGTAGTCTTTCTGAGGTCTTTGCAACACAAAAAATTGCTGTATTATTTTTTCCAGTCAAAAAATGCGTAAAAACTAAGAGCTGGAATTTTCTGAGAGGTGCCTTAAATCTAACAAGGGATGCTTTGAATCTCAAATGGTTGAAAACCAGTGCCCTAGATTCTTCATTGTCCTGAGATTCAAATACTCTCCAACTATATAGGGGTATGCTAGTTGGAAAGTAGCCCTTTTAAATCTAGTTCATATCTATTCATGGGTATGATATAATCCCTACAGATCATGTAAGACCTTAATTTAAGTCTAATTTACAATAGTTTGGTAATGTTGGACTGTAAAGTTTAGTCACTGTTTTGATACCTGAGTTTCAGGGATAAGTAGACATTTTTTAAAGAATAGGTTTATGGAGCAGGTATCCTTTTACATTAAATGCCAGTTAAGGTTAGTTGCATAATGAACTCCAAAATATTCCTATTTAGAGGAACAATGAAAATGTCAATGACTTCTTATTCATTTTATATATCTTTGAATAATGTATTATGTAAATCTTTAAGGGATTCAAAACAGTATTTCTCAATTCTACTACATTTCTTTTGGAAAATACAGACTACCTTCCTTGTGCCATATTTCTAATGCATGATTTTCAGTTTTGATGTTTAAAGTATTTTATGTTTTTAAGGACAGAACTTTCCCAAAAAAGCATTAATATTACCACAGTATATCCTTTTAAATCTTTACATTTCTCCTGTTAAGAAGGGATTCCTCGCCAGAGCTTGAACCACCTGACAAGTTACAAAAATAAAACAGTATTGTGTAATCTTTATCCTTGACAACCATCAGACTCTAGCTCTCCTTCCAAACTTAACTTATAGCTTCCTCCCCATGCAGTTTTAATGTAATCAAAACCTACATAAATGCACTTTGTAGTATGCTATGAAGGCCAACAGATCCAGGCTGTTATGGTTCTAGGAAACCTTTGTTCACCTAAGACAGTAGTGGCCAACATGTGGCACAAGTGCCACAAATGGCATGGGCAGCCTAGGTATTTAGCACGTGGCTGATTAGGGAGAGGATAGGCAGCAGATAGAGCAGGAGATTAAGGAAGGGGATCAGAGTGGCATTCAGGGAGGATACAAGGATAATTTTTGGCACACCTGTCAAAAAGGTTGGCCTCCATTGACTTGTGATGCTTTTGCTAATTATGTTATTTGCATTATAGCCTGGGAAAAGAAGTGCTTTCTTATGTGTAAGTCCCAAAAATATTTAGGACCCTAGATCAGCAACTAAAGTCCAGTTAGAACTCCCTCCCACTTTCTATTGGTTTTCAGTCATTTGGAGTAATGTGACTCAGTCTGCACCAAATAAGCTTCCGGGCCAGTGATGCTTAACCTTTTGGCCCCGTGGGCCAGGTGAGTGGTGTGAGCTTTGTCTGCAGGCAGACTGGGTCTCGGGAGAGGCTGGGGGCTGGCGCTGACCCCTTCTACTCCCTGTGCACTGGGATTGGATCTCGGGCCCAGAACTACCCTCATCTACCCCCAGTGCACTGGGATTGGGCCTTGGGAGGCCTGGCGCTTCCCCTTCTCACCTGCCATGCCAGGACTGGGTTCTGGAGCCTGGTGCTGACTGGTCCTGCACGCTGGGATCAGGTGCCAGATCCAGTGTGCAGGTCCTAGGGTTCGCCATGGTATGGCAACTTGGCATCAGGGGACCTGTAAGGAGTCCCACAGCCAGATGACATTGTACTGTGTGAGATCTGTGGGCCAGAGGTTGAGCACTCCCGGTATAGACTATTTAAGGCAGTCTACAAATAAGGCCATGATTACCTTGCCAGGAGCATGGATAGTTGCAAAGAAATATCTGCACATATTTTAAAGGCTAAATGATGCTGTCCTGTCCACATTAGTTTATGAGAAGTCTAAAACAGTGGTCTCCAAACTTTTTTGATCGCATACCCCTATCAGTAAAAAATTTTTGAGCACCCCCCCCAATATATGTATATTTATTTATTTATAAATTATATACATGTACTACTGTACTAATATATTATGTACATTATAAAACATACACAAAAAATAGAAATTAAAAACGGATGAGATGAAAAAATATAAATAGAAGTTCTAATATTTTCTTCCCACAACCCAATGGATCGTCTTGCGCACGCCAGTTTAGTGACTGGTGGTCTAAAACAGTAAGTGGATTCTGAAATGACCATTCATATTAACAGGGGCCAAAGATGATGGTTCACAGCACTGACTTTTGAAATACTTCACTGTTCATCAAACTATATAAGGGAAGACGTATTCTGTTACGCAGATCTGCACTGGGGTAGGCAACCCTGGCGTGTGTGTCGGAGCAT
Organism: Crocodylus porosus; assembly: GCF_001723895.1. NCBI lineage: Eukaryota > Metazoa > Chordata > Crocodylia > Crocodylidae > Crocodylus > Crocodylus porosus. The sequence continues at coordinate 3,389,205 of NW_017728943.1, read as the reverse complement.
GGCATTGTGGAGGCATTTTGCTTGGCACTTGTGCCTTGGAGAGGGGCTGGGGCTGCACTGTCACGGCAAGGATCAGGCCCCTTGCAGCTCCCCCACCATCCTTCCCTGGTATGCCAACATCTTACAAGTCAAGGTTGCGGGTGTTTTTGGCACTCTACCCAAAAATGTTGCTGACCTCTGATCTATACGGCCTGCCTATTTCTCAGTAAGCTTTTTACAGCACTTAGTGAGGCTGAAGATGTGGTTTTAATTTTTTGGGGGATTGAGGGTTCAGTTTTCAAAAGTTTAGGAAATGCTGATCAAAGGGGTTGCTCTACACAGAACTCGATGCAATATTTAATTCTTAAAGTAAAACAAGGATATGTTTTGGTCCCAGGTCTATATCAGAAAGAAACTGTTGGAAACATTTAGCAAAGTAAAGATGAAAAACATTTTGTCACAGCTGCTACCCACTTGTTTAACTGCTAGAAGCTAAGCATCATGCTGTACAGGCAGAACATGTCAAAGATGAGTACTTTCTGTGCCACAGGAGAAATCATCCTTATGCTGTATTGTAGTTCCTATTCCAAAACACTGCTGGCATGATTTCCATCTTTTCTGGATTGAGCTTCGATTTTCTAGGCTGCCTGCATTTTCAAATCTTCTTGAGGCTGTGGACAAAGGCAGTTTCTGAGCCAGATGCACCCTGATCAGGAAGGCAAACAAGAAGATCCCTGTCAAACCTCATGTTATAATTTCCAAAGTGAAGAGGAAGAACATCTCCTTATTGTTCTCTGTGTATACTCAGCTGGGATGTAACCTACTCGCCCCAAAGCTGTGCCATTCATTTTTCTTTGTTGCTGTCTGTAGGAAAGTAAACGCTTCATAATCAAAGGTATTAAAAGTGGTTACCAAATTTAACAATTGGTGTGGATGTCTGATTTCATCCCTTGTCTGAAGTTCTACTAATACAGTTTCTGTTTCATAATAAGATCTGTATCCAGACTGACAAAAGAGCAGGGATATTTGAGGCAAGAAGGTAATTGTCATGTTGAAATCTTTAGGACTTCAACTAAAAACTAAAGATGTAATAATTTAATTAGCCAGACTTCACTTTCAGCATTTCTACTTCTGCATTGCAGAATTGCAATAAAACAAAACACAAAAAACTGTTTGAGATAATTTGTTACCCATGTCTTCCCTCCCCCAAAAGATAATGGAGTAGGAGACTTGGGAGTATCCATAGGAAATGGCTACCCATTGAGTTCAAAGGAATGAGTCTGATTATTTTTTTGCAAGGAGTGAAAATATATATGGTTCCTAATATAGTATTATGTATTTACTAGCCAACTGCCTGTCAAGAATGACATGGGGGGGGGGCGGGGCAGAGGCCTGTGTGTCTCTCCCACCCCTGCTCCTTATTTATTCATACTTTGATTGGAAAAAAAGCATTTAGGCTGAAATAGTCCATGTGTGGTGTATGGTTAAAACCCTAACGTTTTGTGAGGATTTGTGGAGAGGGAAATGTTAAGCTGAGGAAGCTTAAGGAAAATTCTGTCCATCTCTCAATTACAGAGATGTTAAAAGTGTGTGTATATGTCTATAGATATAGAATTTAGCACTAAGCACTCCATCTTAAGTGATCACTTGTTGATCTATATTAGCAGTTCGGTCTCTTACCCTGTAGGCCCTTATGCCAGTTTGAAAGGTGTATTTAGACTTTGGGAGTGGATGAAAAAAGTAAATGGAAAATGGTAGAGGTACACTGATGCATCAGTCTGATATCAGATCAGCACCAACATAAAGAAAATTGATTGTATCGGAAATTGGCCTGATGTGGCCAAGAATATGGCCAGTAAATGCCTGTGCATGCGTGAAGCATGCAGGCAGCAAGGAACACAGCCTGGCAGCCTGGAGAGCTGTGTGCAGCTGGTAAGTCTGTTGTGGTGGAAGGGGCATGGGGGGGGCAGATCAACACCCCCCCCCCATGGTGATGGAGGGACTGGGGCAGGCACTGCCCAGCTGGGGGCAGGTGGGGCAGAGCCACAGCTTGTGGTGGGGGGCAGTTCCCACCACTGCGCGCATCCTGGGAGGGCACGGGGTGGGCATGTGCCTTGGATCTGCATGGGATGGGGAGGGGGCTGTGAGCTGGGGTTGTCCCAGGATCCTCCTAGTGCGTGGAGGCTATGGGGCTGTGCTCGAGGCTGTGCTTCCAGTGCGTGGGGGCTGTGCTTGGGGCCGGCGGCAGTGGCACTGGGGGGCGGGGGGGGACTGCAGTCACCCTAGATTTTGCCATAGCCCCCTCCCAGCATTGCCACTGCCTGCCCTGAGCAGAGCCCCTATTTGCTGGGAAGAGCCTGGCGCCAGCCCACAGCTGCAGCCCATCCCACCCTCCTAGCATGTGCACAGCGGTAGGAGCTGCATCCCCCTCTCCCCCCCCCGCCCCCAGTAAGCCACAGCTCTGTCCCCTGCCCTGTCCCAGCTGGGCAGCGCCTACCCCAACCCTGCTCCCTCCCTCAAGGCAGGGGCCGTGATCTGCACCCCCACCATGCCCCTTCCCTCCCCTCTCCCCATCCACCACAGCAGACTTAGCAGTTGCATGCAGCTACATTAGATGTTAGATTGGTATCTGCCAATATGCCTCCTTAAAAACTGGCTCTCAGTATTGGCCCCCAAAATCTCAATCAGTGCACCCCTAGAAAAATTAGTGATATTAATGAAAATCTAAAATTTGAGTCAAATTGCAACAGTTAAAATTTTTGTATTCATTAGGAAGATATGACTACCCATTGAGTGATCCATTACAATATACGTCTTTTTTTAAATACATTTAACATATGTACACCATGGACAAGCTAACATTGGTTCAGGATTCTTAACTATTACATCTTTTAACTTTTTGCTACTGCAACATTATTTTGGTGCAGCTGCTGCTTTTGTTTTTGTGCTCATGAGATCAGTCTACCACACTTTACAAAGTACAGCTGGCTGAATGGTTAGATGCTTGAGTGCCTCAGGGCAGGAAGATAAATGGGTTTGATCATCTTGAACGGCATGTGAAGTAGTATATTCAAGAGTTACACCTGAGGTTACTCATCTGAGTCACAGGGAAATTAATATAAGACTGTGACAGCTGTATTTTAATTTGAGATTTCCAGTGCTTTGCCTCAAAATGACTAGCCAGTACATGGGTTAGAAATAGAATGCTTTCAGGCATTCTGTCCCAGGGTCTGAGTAAAATGCTTTCTGAAATGTAGTTCTGGTTGGAAAGCAGCTAGTTCAAAATACCATTTGTTTTTGTTTCTCCTGTATCTAACTGTTAAAAACCAAAGCAACCTACTTTATTTGGTTCTTAGTAGGGGTGCATCAGTTAAAGATTTTCTTGGCCAATACTGATAGCCAATGATTAACCAACCATAGTGGCCGATGCTGATCCAATAACTGATATTTAGTAATAGTGCAAGGCATTTTAAACTACTGACATAAATCCAAAACAAACAAACAAACAAAAGATTATAACACATGTGTGCACGCATACACTGCACATCTACCTGCTGGCTCTTGATAAGGAAGGGAGTGACCACCTTATTCCTATGCATGTCGCCCCCTCACCTATGGCTCCTGTCCACAGCCCTGCTCCCCGTGCTGCAGTCCTGGGTGGGCAGGGCAGACCCTTGAGCAGGCAGAGGCACCAGGTGCCTTTGGAGCCCCAGAGCACACCCTTGCCTCAATGCCAGACGGCCCTGCACAGGCAAGCTCCCTTGGCTGCCAGGGAGAATCAACTTTTGCAAAGGTGCCCAGTACCTGGCAGAGCAGAGTGTTCCTCACGCAACTGTCTTGTAGCCTGTTGTCTCTAAAGTAGCCCCAGCACTCAAGGCCTTGCTACATGCACAGCGTTGCCATGGCAGCAGCAGCAAGAGCTGGTAGTTGTCCCTTTGTTGCTGAGCACAGCGCCCTGTGACTACTTGCTGGCACCCCCTCCCCATCCCACTGCTCACCAGGACCTGTAGTCTGTCACAGGCTCAGGTCAGATGCAGGGACCGGACTATGGTTCCCAGGGTGTTTTGGGCATATGGCCATAATTATCAGCTATAATGACCATAAAAAGCCAATAGCTGGTAACCTAATTTCTTGTATTGGTGCTGATCTGCTAGCCAGCTGATGTATCAGTGCACCCCTAGTTTTTAGTCATTTGAATAGTGCTAGTAGGGCAAGAGAGTCTGTGTTGCCTTATTTATCAATAGATGATGATCAGTTGGTTAAATTGCAGTTGTAGAAAAGGAATATTGGAAACATCATGGGACAAAGCAGCCTGCACTGGCGAGCCCCCATGGCCTGGGGCATAGCAGCTTACATAGGGCCCCCCTCCCTGTCCCTCAGGGCCCATGGGGTGGGTGAGAGGGGCAGTGATGCAGTGGGAGAGGGGGCAGCCTGAACAGGCAAAGATGCCTGTTCGAGCTGCTCAGTTAACTGGCATATTTTGTTACCGACACCCCCCCATTCCCCGGATGCCAGATAATAAAGCTTTTGCTGTACATATATTTGCAATGTTAAAGCAATTTGGAAGCCTACCAGTGTCTCTATCATCATATGTTTGGTTTTGGTTTTCTTATCATAGAGCAGTTGGGGCTTCCTTGGACCCCTTCACTAACTAGGATGTGAGGACAGCTGCCCCTGACATTGTAGCTCCTGCCAGTAGGTCTCATCCTGTCTGGCAGCTGTGTACAACGGGTGTGTGATGGGGGGGGATGTGTTTGCAGGAGTGGGGTGGGAATGGGGATGGGTGAGTGCAGAGGAATGTGAGGGGGATGACTGAGTGGTGTGGTCTGCTCAGGAGGAATGGGTTCCCTGCTCCTCCCAGGGCCCCGGCTCTAGCCCCCCTCACAGGGACCACAGCTTACCTGCAGCAGCAGTGGCCATCAGGGTGTTCGGGGCCTCCTGGCACAGCCCCCTTCCCCTCTCCTGCAGGGCAGCACAGTTTGACCCTGGCTGCCTGGCACCTGTGCCGTATTGTGCAGGCCCGGTGCAGTGCTGTGCACCTTTTGGGCAGCTTCAGGCTGCTCGCGGGGACTCCTTTGCTGTCACGCTAGGCTGGGTCCTGTGTGCACAGAAGCAGCCTGGCCCGATTGCACGTGGGGCCCTTGCACGCAGAACTGGGCCTGGTGCGACAGGCAGTCCCTGTGAGCAGTGTGGGTCCCTGGGTAAGACTGAGCAGCCTGGAGCTGCCTGAAGGCGCATTGTGCCAAGCCAGGCCGGGCCTGTGCGATATGGCACAGGCAGCGCCTGGTGATAGGCAGGCAGGCCAAATCATGCTGTAGTTTAGGCCCCCCATGACGACCACATCTGTAGTCTGTACAGCCTCAAGAATTTCAAATCTAGCTTTTCCTCTTGGTGTGGTGGTCTGTAGCAGACCCCCACCACCAGGTCCCTTTCTTTTCCACCTTCATGTATCCTAACCCATAATGCCTCAACTTTCTCCTCCTCTGATCCCATTTTGATCGGAGTAGATGTATAATGCTCCTTTACATAGAGAGCACCTTTCCTCCCTACCCTGTCCCTTCTGTACAACATGTAGCCCTGAATGTGTACCTCCAAGTCATGGGTAGGGTCCCACCAGGTTTCTGTTGGCCCCACTAAATAAAAGTTATTATCTGCAAGCAGGAGTGCAAGTTCTTCCTGCCTGTTTCCTATCCTCCTAGCATTAGTATAGAGGCACTTGAGCCCTCCGAATGGTGCCTTTTGGTGCCTCCCCCATCCCCCATTCTGATGCCCAAAGGGCCCTTTGGCACTTACTAGGGCTGTGTGAAACTGCACCATTCTGTTTCGCCTTGAGATTCGACAGAACAGTATTTCATATCAAATTTCATTTAGAGTCGAAACAGCTGTTCTGTTCCGTCAAAACAGAAAGGCTGTTTCGTGTTTTGCTGGGGATGGGAGGTCAGCCCAGCTGGACTGACTTCCCATCCCCAGCCTATGGTCAAAACATTTCAACTTCCAAAACATTTCAACCAGCCTCGTTTTGTTTCAAGGGTATTTCAACAGCCTTTGTTTCATTCCGATTTTGCTGTTTCAACCTCAGAATTGGTCAAAACAGTGTCGGAATGAAACAGCTGGTGAAATTTTGCACGGCCTTAGTACTTACCTGGGGTGTATTGCTGCGTGTCTCTCAGTGTGTAAGTTCTACACTCTCTCCACCTTCTGTCTCCCCATCCTCCGTCATACTTAGTTTAAAGCCTGATTTGGAGGTCAGCCAACCTGTAAGAAAAGAGACTTTTACCTTTTGTGGAGGGATGAAGCCCATCGTGTCCCAGGAGGTCTCTTGCATGGAAGTGCAGATTGTGGTCCAGGAAGCCAAAACCCGCACAATGGCATCAACTCCAGAGCCGCGGGTTGACTTCTCTGGCCAGCAGGGGAGATCATGCCCAGGGGAAATCAACATGGGTTCATCAAAGGCGGGTCCTGCCAGACCGACCTGATGGCCTTTTATGACCAGGTAACTAAATCCCTGGATGATGGTGTTGCTGTGGATGTAGTCTTTCTGGACTTTAAGAAGGCCTTTGACGCTGTCTCTCACCCCATTCTCGTTAATAAATTGAGTGACTGTGGCATTGATGCCTACACAGTTGGATGGGTCAAAAATTGGCTGTTGGGGCGCACACAGAGTGGTGGTGGACGGGTCATAGATGTGAATAGTGTGGTTCCCCAGGGCTCGGTCCTGGGGTCTACACTGTTCAACATCTTTATCAGCAACTTGGACAAGGGGGTGGAAAATATGTCCAAGTATGCCGATGACACCAAAATGTGGGGAGAGGTAGGCATGCTCGAAGGGAGGGAGAGGCCGCAATTAGATTTAGACAGACTACAGAAGTGGGAGGATGGTAACAGGATGGGGTTCAATGTCAGTAAATGCAGGGTGCTGCACCTGGAGAGAAGGAATCCACAGCATACATACAAGCTGGGGAGTTCCCCCCTCCTTGTGAGCACAGAGGCGGAAAGGGATCTTGGAGTCATTACTGACTCCAAGATGAACATGAGCCATCAATGCCAGACTGCAGCCAGCAAAGCCAACTGCACCTTGTCGTGCATCCAAAGATGCATCTGAAGCTGGTCCAGAGAGGTGATACTCCCCCTCTACGCTGTATTGGTCAGGCCACAATTGGAGTACTGTGTCCAGTTCTGGGCACCGCACTTTAAGAAGAATGTGGCCTGCCTTGAGAGGGTTCAGAGGAGGGCCACCCACTTGGTTGGAGGGCAACAGGGCAGGCCCTCTGAGGAGAGGCTGAGGGACCTGAACCTGTTCAGCCTCAGCAAGCGGAGGCTGAGGTGGGATTTGGTGGCTGCCTACAAACTCATCAGGGGAGATAAGCAACAAATAGGAAGGGCCCTGTTCCCCCCAGCAGCACCTGGGGTGACAAGGAACAATGGCCAGAAGGTGATGAAGAATAGGTTCAGGTTAGAGATTAGGAGACACTATTTCACTGTTAAAGTGGCTAGGATCTGGAACCAACTTCCTAGGGAAGTGGTCCTTGCTCCTACCTTGGGTAAACTCAAAAAGAGGTTGGACGAACACCTGTCTGGGGTTGTGTGATCCCAGTGTGTGCTCCTGCCGGTGGCGTGGGGTCAGACTAAATGAACTGTTCAGATCCCTTCTGACCCCAAACTACTATGAAACTATGACACAGGTGATGTGATGCCTACTGCTCCCGCTGACAGGGAGGATCGACAAGAAGACCACCTGTGCTCCGGTCTTCCTAAGCCTGGTCCCCACGCACCCAGAGATTTCAAACAGGAATTCATAGTATTTAAAACATTCTGATCTGTTATGGGCTTTGAGTTCTTTGCAACAGGAAAACTGTGCTGCTGTTCTTCAGTAGCCAAAAAATGAATGAAAACCAAGAGCCAGAGTTTTCTGAGAAGTGCCTCAGCTCTAACAAGATTGAGAACCAGTGGTATGAGCAAGTATTTTCAGCCTGGGTGACCTGAGATCCTTTTAAGGGCACTGCAATATTAGAACTGTTAGGTGTGCAAGCACTTACACGTCATTCACAGGATAAACCCAGTTGTTTCAAATAGTAATCCATAGTGTCAAAAACATTCTGACCTGCCATGGCTTAAGTTAACTTTGCAAGAAAAACATTTTTTCCTACAAAAAAAAAAGAGAGAGAGAAACTAGTTTTTTAAATGGGGGCGGTATTAAATTAAGGGAAATTGTGGAGGGTGCTTTGAATTTAAAGACTATCACTGGTCTAAGGGATGGCATCAGTGGCTTGCTTTAGAAGAAAAGGTTTTGCCATGAGCATTGGGAAGCAGCCTGCCTCTAGGAACAACTTCCCTTTTAATTCTGATTCTTAAGCTTTAGGCTATGTCTCAGAGACTTAAGCTTTAAACACCTTTCAAAGTCTCTATTTTAATGCTTTCTATAACTGTAAATATACTTGCTTACCCTTACAAATCTCTAATCCTTTTTTAATGCTGCTAAACTCTTGGACTCTATACTAACTTATGGTAATGAATACCATAAGCTAAATAATGTTCATTGCAGAAAGGGCTTTTCCTTTGATTGTGAGTTGGCCACCGTCTAAATTTTGCTTAATGACATTTTGTTCTTGTATGCTGATCAGGGATGTTTGTGCATCCTCTTAAAAAGAACCTGTGGTATAAAGAACAGTATATGCCCTTGTGTTTATTTTAATCGCTGCTAAAATGAACAATCCCATCTTTTTATCTGAGCATTCTGCCTATCCTCCTAACTTTGCCTCTGAATCTCCTTTCTTTTTGGCATATTCTTTTTTTATATGGAATGGCCAAATCTGAACATATTATCTTGGGTGAGAACATATCTTTGAATTTTATAAAATGACATTTCTTTGTCTTGTCCTGTTCGTTTTATATTACTTAGGTTTTTTTGATTCTTCTGTGTATTGAATAAAGGCTTTCTTTGAACCAGCTGCACTGATGTATATGCCCAGCGTGTCTTGCCTCTTGCTGATATGGCTAATATAGGACCTAGTAAAGTGTTTGAGACTAAATTATTCCCCATGAGTATGCATGATTGTATATTAATGGGGTATAGATTGTAGCCGTGTTGGTCTAAGGACATAGGCAGACAAGGTTCTTTGGGTAAATCTGATATCTTTTATATTAATTTTATGAGGGGGGGTTGTGTGTGTGTATAAATTTTATATTGTATATATTAATGCCACTTGAGTTTTATCTACCTCAGTGTTGACAGTGTTTATTTGATTATAAAATCATAGCTTGATTATTTCAATTTTTAGAACATTTATATTGGTGTTGGGTTCCTGTTCCCTATCTAATGTTGCACCTGTTGTTAAAGCTTGTCAACATGATATGCTTGGTGAAAAAATTTAGAATTGGCATTCCAAGTGATTGAAATGTAACATTAGGATGCCATACCTATTATCTTTAAATTGCTTATTTTGCAAAACTACAAGCTTAAAGTGACAGTTTTTCATGCCTGTATCTGCTGAAGCCTTAAGGCAGTCTGAACTGTGTGGAAAACTGGATGTATTGATTCCATTTTAGGCGTGTTTATGAAATCATTTGTTATTCTGAAAGCAGTGTGACTAGGAGCAAAGGAATAGATGAGCTTATATCTGGCCCTGCTGCAATCTTCTCCTCTCACTGTCCTTACGTCTTCATCTGTAAAATAAAGTTAGTACTTCGGGAGCTAGTACTCCCCCAAAAGAGGAGCTGAGAAGCTATTTATTACATTTTACAAAGCACTGGGGAATTCCTGTTTGGATGGTCTTTGAGAAGTGTGAAATACAGTAGATGCTAATTTGCAGTAGCACCTTGTGGCTAAGTACAGGCTGTCAAAAAGCCCGAGGGTAAATCAATTCAATCTTCGTAGGTTAATTTAAAATGCATAGATTGAACTGATAAGCAAGTGAACAGACACGGCTTTTGATTCTGGAAATGCAGTCACATGCCTGCAGTGACCTAGGTCAGAAGCTAGGGGGCGCTAGAGTATGCTTTCCTGCTCTGCTGGAGCAAACAGCTTTGCCCACCCTATAAGGTGGTAGGGGGTGTTACAGGGGAGGCGCAAAGCATCTTTGCATGCTGGGGGACTAAAAGTTAACTTGAATCCTGAGGGGATCTGGGACAGAAGTTCCATAAGCCAATTTAACCTAAATCAGGTAAGTCTGGTACTACGTACACCCAGGTTCAACTTAAACTGGCTTTGGCCATTTTGAAAGCAGTTTATATGCATGGAACTTCTGGTATATTACAGATTTCAACTAGTTTCCAGTCACTTAATGTGTAATTTCTGTCCCTAGCCTGAAAAAGCAATAGCTACTTACAAACAGATGATTCTGGTAACATTTTCCTAGTAGCAGAAACAGCTGCTGCTAAAGAACAACATTTGTGAAGGGTGAGCAGAATGTTATGATGGCAGTGCATGAGCATGTCCTTTCACTTCCTTGCATCAGGTCACAGTAGTTATTTTTGTCGAGAAACAGACCAAATGCCCAAGAAGCTTCTTGCTTAAAGAAAAAGTTAAGGGTGTCGAGCTCCTGGGTTAATCAAAGCCAAGTTAGAGTCAAATAGGAGTTGCACAAGTTGGTTGCTTGCAGAATCTGGAAGCAGAGGGATCAACTTTTTTGACTGACTGAAAACAGGCTGGTGAAAAGCTGCGATAAGCATGAGAGCGAAGGAAAAGCTCCTACTGCTGCTGAGGTTCTTGAACCTTGTGGAGCAAAGGCACAGAGAGCAGTGCTTTCTGAGCATGAATTAAAAGAAAAGGCTCTTCTGTTTGCTGCTGTAGTTTCAATTGCATGTGGCAAGTAATCATTGTTTTTTATCAGTTAGAAAATACGCATCACTGTCACTTAAAAAAGAGCATTAAGAGAAACAGCAAATAAGCCAGCTGAGTATTGGCAGAGTGAAAGACTTTCTCACCTTCTTAAGAAGTTTCCCACAGATGACACCAGATGAAACAAGACTTTACTGAAAGGCTTCTGTAACAGGATTTGTAGAAGAAAAGGAAAAGCCAGAATGTGGGAAAGTTTCAGAGGATAGTAACTGTGATTGTCTGTGCTCGCGTGTTGCTCTTATGTAGACTCCAGTTCAGATGGTTCTGAAATCCATGAGTTTTCTAGATGATGCTCCACTTGTTCAAGTGTGGCAGTGTAATGCCAAAAACAATTTTCAGCCATTCAAGAAAAGTAAATTTTGTTCCAGGGAAAGAAGAAGATATGGAAGTCTCATAACCCTCTGAATAAAGTTTTATTTCCTAGTAATATGACAGAAGAAGTCTTCACCTGCTATGGCTATGGATGAGAACTTGCTAATGTTTAGAGAGCCAACTAGTTATTAAGGAGTTACTCAATGCTACAGCTGCTGCAAGGCCAGAGAAATGAGTTTGAGTTGAAATAAGGTACACAAGGTGCTGAGGATGACTTTGCTGGAGTTCTGCCTCTAATAAAACCAGGCATTTTGAAAACTTAAAATACAGTACAACACTTGGGACGCTTAGGACTTTGAATCCCACCTTGAAAATAAAAATGACTGAGAAGTAAATCAAACTGAGTTGTCACAAGATAGAAGTGAGTTTATCTGTTTTAAATTGGTTAACAGTTAATACCCAAATGCGGCCATACTTTTGTAATGAAAACTATATTTTTTTCAATGCTCCAGTGAAACTAAACAGCAACTATGCACCAGAGTGAACTTTCATAGAAAAAATATAAAGGAGGGAGCTGGGGGAACAGCATTAGAAGCATATTTTTTCACGGAACAATCACTTCTTCCCTGACCTTTTTATCCTTACTTTGCTCATACAAAATTTAGAATAAAAATTCACAAACTGGCTGGACACTAGGGTTGCTTGCAGATATTTAAAAAAAAAACAACCCACATTTTACTGAGACAGCAGTGCACTACTTCAAGCTGCCTCCACAGTGTCTGTATAGATTGGGCACTTCAGCAGGGCTTTGATGCTTTTAGCTAAAACTGATTCAGTCAGTTTTAAATAAGCGCCAAACCCCACCACACTAACGTGCCCGATCTATACAGACATTAGATGAGCTGAGTCCAACTAATGCACTGCTTCTTCTGGGCGTGCATTGGGCTCAGCGGGTGAACATGCTGAGTTTAAAGCACTGGAGTGTGGGCTTTTTCTTGTTTTTGTTTTGTTTTTTAACAAGTCTGCAAGCAGCCTAAGTAAGAAGCAAGGACTAAACATTGATGGCACGTCATATTTTACCCAACTCTGGAATTCTTTCCACACAGGAAAGGTGAGAATGATCCTCCCCCCTTTTGATAGGCCTTGATCTTCTAGTAATCACCTTCTTTTCTTCTGCTAATTGTGCGTGTGCAACCCCTGAGAATTTCTCTCACCCTCTCCCCTCTGCTGTTTTTAACTGTGCTGTGCCTGGTTCTTGTGATTAGAGAGACCTGAGGAAGAATGCATTTGAAAGCTTGTCTAACTTTATCCGGACTACATAGTTGGTCCAATAAAAGATATCGAGGGAACCAGTACTCTTCCATAGCCTGCTGATCCCCCTTGGCCAGTTTGTAGATGGCCACCAGATCCCCTCTCAGCCTTCTCTTGTGGCAGCTGAACAGGTGCAGGTTCTGTAGTTTCCGCTCGTAGGGCTTGGCTGCCCCCTGATCATGCAGGTGGCCCTCCTCTGGACCCTCTCGATGCTGGCCACATCCCTCCTGAAGTGTGGCGCCCAGAACTGGATGCAGTACTCCAGCTGTGGCCTGACCAGTGTCGCATAGAGGGGGAGGATCACCTCCTTGGACCTTCTCGTGATGCATCTGTGGATGCATGACAAGGTGTGGTTGGCCTTCCTGACTGCGTCCTCACATTGGCAGCCCATGTTCATTTTGGAATCAATAATGACTCCAAGATCCTTTTTTGCCTCTGCACTGATGAGAAGGGAGTTCCCCAGCCTGTAGGTCAGCTGATGGTTCTTCCCCCCGCCCCCAGTGTATCACCTCGCACTTATCAGTATTGAAACCCATCCTGTTCTCATCTGCCCACCCCTGTAACCTGTCCAGATCTAGTTGTAGCCTGTCCCTCTCCTCCAGCTTCTCCCCACATCTTAGTGCCATCCGCAAATTTGAACAAGGTGCTTTTCACCCCCTCGTCCAAGTCGCTGATGAAGATGTTGAACAGTGCGGGCCTGAGGACTGAGCCCTGGGGGACCCCACTGCCCACATCCCTCCAGGTTGAAAAAGACCCGTCCACTACCACTCTCTGGGTACGGCCCTCCAGCCAATTTGTGACCCATCCGACTGTGTAGGCATTGACGCCACAGTCACCTAATTTTTTAATGAGAGAGAACATATCCACACACACACATTTATATGCTCCCTCACCCCACCCCTACACTTCCATACCCTCCCCCACTACCCACACACCTACAGCTCTCCATAAACCTATACCCCTCACACAATATACAAGACTAAGACTTCATTTTAAGCTATTACATACAGTCACCTCTATCTACACTACACAAATGAATGTAAACCAGGACAGAAATATTTTTTGAAATCAAATGAATGAATGTTTTAGATTGTTAGGGGCTGGAAGGGATCTCACAAGATCATCAGATCCAGCCCCCCTGCACTAGGCAGGAAAGACAACTGGGGGTCAGGTGACCCCAGTGAGGTGACTGTCCAGTCTCCTCTTGAAGATTTCCAGGATAGGTTATTGCACCACCTCTAGAGGGAGTTTGTTCCACAATCTAGACATCCTGACTGAAGGAGTTTTTCTTAGAATTGAGACTGAAGTAGTGTCTGGGAGTTTGTATCCATTTTTCCTGGTCTTCCTCATGGGTGCCCTGGTGAACAGTTGTTCACCAAGCTCTTGATGTACTCCTCTGATGTAGTGGTAAGCTGCTACCATGTCCCCTCTCAGCCTTCTCTTCTTTAGGCTGAAGAGGCTTAAGTCCCTCAGCCTTTCCTCATATGGCCTGCCTTGAAAGTCTCTGATCATATGGGTGGCTCTTCTCTGGACCTTCTCAAGTTCTTTCACATCCTTGTTGAAGTGTGGCACCCAGAACTGGATGCAGTCTTCAACGGTGGTCTCACTAGTGCTGAGTAAAGTGGAAGAATCACTTGCTTGGTTTTACATGAGATGCATCAGTTGATGCATGCCATAGTGTTGTTTGCTGTGCTGGCTACAGCATCGCACTGACAGTTCATGTTCATGCAATGGTCATCTATTAGCCCTATGTCACTTTTGGCCATGGTGCAATTCAAATTGTCACCACTGAGCCTGTAGGTATGTTGGGGATTATTTGCCCCAAGATGGAGCATTTTACACTTCTCAGTGGTGAACTTCATCTGGTTCCAGTTTGCCCACCTCTCAGGTCTGTCCAGGTCCACCTATATCTGCAGCCTACCTGCAGGCATGACCACGCTCCCACATAACTTGGTGTTGTCTGCACACTTGGCCAGTGAGCTCTTCACCCCCACATCCAAATAATTGATAAAGATGTTGAAAAATACCGGACCAAGCACAGACCCTTGAGGGACACGACTGGCCACTTCTCTCCAGGCTGACACAGATCTGTTCATAAGAACTGTCTGGGTCCTACTTTGGAGCCAGTTTCCCAGCCACTGACCTGTCGAAAAGTTAAGCCCACAATCTTCCAGTTTTCCCATGAGGATATCATGGGATACTAGATCAAAGGCCTTTTGAAAGTCTAGGTATATAATGTTGACCTTCTCTTCCATGTCCAGGTGACAAGAGATGTGGCCATAAAAGGAGGTGAGATTGGTAAGACAGGACCTGCCTGCGACAAAGCCATGCTGGCTGTCGTTCAGAATCCTACTGTCTACGGATGAATCGCACATAGACTCCTTGATGAGTTTTTCTAGGATTTTCCCTGGGATAAAAGTTAGGTTGGTTGGCCTATAGTTGCCCAGGTGTTCCCTCTTCCCCTTCTTGAAGATGGGCACAGTGTTGGCCCTCTTCCACTCCTCAGGGATCTCACCTGAGCACCATGATTTTTTTAAGATTTGCCAGGGGTCCCACAATGACCTCAGCTAGCTCCTTCAGCACTGTCAGGTGAAGATCATCCAGTTGTGCTGACTTAAATGTCTAGTTTTTCAAGGTGGTTATGCACTAGCTCATCATCAACAGTGGGAAGGCTGTCATTCCCACCATGCCCTGTGTGAGCCTTATCTTGCATGTTTTTCCCCTTGGTTTAGTGAAAAACTGAAGCAAAGTGGGCATTCAAGAGTTCAGTTTTCTCCAGGCTGTCTGTTACCAGCTGTCCTGAGGGGTTCAGCAGGGACCCCATGCTTCCATTTGTTTTCCTCCTTCTGCTCCCTACATACCTAAAGAAGGGCTTCTTATTGTCCTTGACTCCTGTTGCTAATTTGAATTCAGTCACTGCCTTAACTTTCCTAATCTTCTCCCTACATGTGCAGACCACTGTTGTATAGTCCTCCTTAAGGAGTGTCCCTAGCTTCCATTGTGTATATGCCTCTTCTTTTTCAAGAGGACCATGATATCCCTACTGAGCCAAGAGGGCTTGAGAGCCCTTCTGCTACCTTTCTTCCACATGGGAATGGTCAGCTTTTGTGCTTCAAGGATCATGTCCTTGAGGAACAACCACTCTTCATGTACTCCATTTGTCTTCAGTCCCTGGTCCTGCATCACCTCCCTTACTAATGCCCTAAGCCTGTTGAAATTAATGTTTTTGAAGTCCAGGACTTCAGTCTTGCTAGTTGGTTTGTCTACCTTACAGCAGACAGTGAGCAAGATGATATTTGCTTTCTGCATATAATTTGGTATTTTTCTGGTTTCAAGATGGCAAAATCCCTTGCAAAAAGGAGTATTTCTGGGCGCAAGGGAAGGGACTTCTGGTGGCAAAGGTCAGGGGGCAGAACTTCCAGTCACAAGACAGCAACCAGGGTGCAGGGCTGTTAAGGGGTGGGGCTACCCATGCAGCCCTCGACAGCTTGTCAAAACTGAGTAAGCAGCCACCTGCCCAGAATAATTGCCCACCCCCGTAGCAGGCCCACTGACACTTGATCAAGGACTGGATGTCACCCTTATTGCTCGCAAAAACAGTCATGTCATCAGCATACATGGTCACCTTAACTGAGGAGCCAGTGGCCAGGACTCTGGCTAATGAGAGGTCCAAGCCTTATTGGATACTGCTGCAGCATGTGGAGCAGTAGCGCAGTGATTAGGGCGTAGAACATTCCAAAGAGGAGGCAGTGCTTGCTTGTTGGGAATGGGCACACAGCACTCCATGTGCCTTCGGGAGACTAGAGATGTCCCGGTACAAGAGACGGATGGATAGGGTGAGGAGGGACCCAAAACCAAAGGCTTCTAAAGTTTGGAAGAAGTTGTGGTTCATTTGATCAGAGGCTTTTTCTTAATCCAGGAAGACAAGGGTGATGTTCATGCCAAAGAATTCCACTGCTGTCAGCAGGTCACATGGCAGAAATGCATCCTGATTTGTTCTGCCAGGCATGCAGTAGCGCTGTTTAGGTCCTGTGACATAGGCCTTGACCATTTTGAGCCTTTTGGTCAGGATTTTGTAATCAGTGCGTAGAAGCAGTACTGGTCACTGGAGATGCACTGGTACATCGGTCTCATATTAGATCAACACAAATATAAGGAAAATTGACTGTATTGGCAGTTAGCATTTTTTTGCTGATGTAGCTGAATAATGTCACCAATAAATGCCCCATGCATATGTGCAGCTGCAGCACAGCACAGAGGTGGCCAGGTGAGCAACCAGGTCTGGCTGGTAAGTCTGTTGTGAGGAAAGGGGCTGGGGGCAGATCAAGGACCCAGCAGTGAGGGAGGAAGTAGGGCAGGGGCAGGCGCTGCACAGCCACAGCGGGGCTTGTTTGTGGGAGGGGGCGGCTTCTGCTGCTGTATGCATCCTGGAAGGGTCTGGGGGCTGCATGCCCCCAGATCTGTGTGTGGGGTGTGGGCAGGTTGCTGCTGCAGGCTGTGTTTGGGGCTGCACCGGGCTCTTCCCAGCAGGGGCTGGGCCAGGGCTGCACTTGGGGCAAGCAGTGGCACTGGGAGAGGGGGCTATGATGAATTTGGGGGTGGCTGCAGCCTCCCCCTCATAGCCCCTTCCCAGTGCCGCCACCACCCACTCTGAGCACAACCTGCCCCCC
>NW_017728943.1:3335461-3371996 GCF_001723895.1 Crocodylus porosus | reverse complement strand
CCCCCCCCGCGTGTCCTTCCAGATTGTGTGCAGCGGCAGGAGCCACCCCCCCATGTCTCCCAGACGAGCCACTCATGGCTATCCTGCGCTCTGCCCCAGCTGTGCAGCACCTGCCCCAGCCCCACTTCCTCCCACACCCCTTCCGCCACAACAGGCTTACCAGCCAGACGCTGCTCTCCATGCTGCCTGGCTGCATATCGGAATTGGATCATTAAAAATCAGCTATCAGTATCAGCCCAAAAATTCTCCGTTGGTGCACCCCTGCTGGTCACGAGTTCCTAATGTCACTAAGTTCCCCTTGCATTAGCAGCAGCATGGAAACTGCTCTTCAGCAACTGACAAGTAGAATCCCATCTTCAAGGCTCTCCTGGAAGATGTGCAGGAGGTCTAGGCTGAGGCGGGACCAGAAGTTCTCATGGAATTAACTGGATAATCCATTGAGGCCTTGGCCTTTCCCCTTGGTGCTTCCCCCTAGGTGAGGCCCCCAGTGGCAGTGGTCAGCTCTGCCAAGGATAGCTCCTGGTCAAACTTGTCTGCACTAGATGAGTTTAGGGAGGCTCTTGTGCAACTTCTTGTGGGCAGGCAGTCTTGGCTGCAAATAATTCTGTATAGTAGCTAATGGCATGCTCTCAGATCTCACTAAGGTCTGTGAGTACCTGGCCCTTTTTTCAAAGCAGGCTCAAGTTTTTGCTATTCGTGGCAGGGACTGCTGTTCTTTTTTTTATGTGCTCTGTATATGGCAGTCAATTCAATTAGACTGCAGTTCTGTTTCAGTGCTCCAGCGATAAACATGTCATATTCTGGAGAAGTTATTCCTTTTTTGTCATCTGAACACTTTTTCCTCACATGTCAGTTTTCTAATAACATGCCTAGAAATGAGTGCATTATTTTAGATTTGGTCATGTTGGAGCTTTTTGGTAACTGCTACTCATTGCATTCAACATGTCTGTACAACTTTGTACTATATTGGCATTCTATAATGCTGTGTTACAAAGCACATTCCTATCTAAATTGCTGTCTGCTGTCACCCTAAATCTGTTTCAGTAGGTTTTTTCTCTCGCTTTGCATCTGCATTATTTTGCTGCAAGTTAATTAGCTTGCATGTTTTCTGAGTTGTCTTATTTTATTTTTCAACATGTGACTTAGATTCATCTGTTACAGAATTTTATTTCAAATGCAGTTGTGACTGATATTTGGTCATTTCCCTAGACCTAGGATGTATTATATCAGTTGATTCTGATTTAAACCAAGAACAACATGGAATTGAATCATGATTATTTAGCCACAACTTGTCCTGCTCCACTGGATTGTTAAACTGTCAGTATTATGCCAACCAGTGATTTGTTTGAAATAATGTTTGTGTGGCACAGACCTGATCTGGCAACATGAAAAATGTCTCCTGTTTTTAGTGTAGTGTTTTGGTCCTCTTGAAATCACATCCCACAGATTGTGGGTTATGACAAGCTGGGACTTAAAAGCAATTTGGTTTGATTGGTTGTCACAGCCTACCTTGGAATACATCTGCATGTGTATCCAATCACATTGACATGACAATCTATTTTAATTAACCTTGCAGAGATCAGGTGTAAATTTGAAATACAGTTTGGTTGGATTGTTGTGATTATAGTTTTTTTCACAGGCAGAAAATTGAGTTCTTATTTGATTGTTACTTATTACAGGTCCAGCTTGTTGGTTTGGATGAGGAAAGCTCAGAGTTTATTTGTAGGAACACCTTTGACCACCCATATCCTACCACCAAGCTCATGTGGATCCCAGATACCAAGGGAGTATATCCAGACCTGCTAGCAACCAGTGGCGACTACCTACGTGTATGGCGAGTAAGTACATTTCCCTCTAGAAGGACATGTAACATTAACTGCATTGTATGTTTATCACCACATCTCCCAGTTCCATTGCTTTTGGAATGGATCATATTCAGCTTTGTACTCTACACTTTTTACAAATTGAGGAGAAGGCCATAAAATCAGTGCAAGGTGTTGAGTAATTTGTTTCTGTTGCCTGGTTTCTCAGAATAATTCCATCCCCTCCCCTACAAATAATATTCTAGCTGTCCCTGGTACATTAAATGTTACAGGAACAAGAACATTGGAAAGATGGCTTATTATATATAATGGGATGCCGAGGCCCAGTAAATGAGTTGTAGCAGAGCCGTATTAAAAGGCATGTAAATTTCTCAGTTTTACACCTTCAACCTTAAAGTCATATAGAAAATGCCACATAAAGTTACTGCTTGGAATTTTGAAAGCCTAATGCCCTTAGATTTTGGAGCCAAACTTTTCAGTAAGGCAGTTATGTTGTTTCTTTTCTGAAGGTGGGTGAAACAGAAACCCGGCTGGAGTGTTTGCTGAATAATAACAAGAACTCTGATTTCTGTGCCCCACTAACGTCTTTTGATTGGAATGAGGTGGACCCGTACCTACTAGGTAAGGTTGTGTATTTTACATTTTTAAAAGTCACATTTTGAATCCAGCCCACCTAAGCAGTGGCTGGAACTTCATACCGTGTGGCAATTATTTGGCCAAGTTCCTAAATCAAGGAAACCATTGCTGTTTTAAGTGCAAAAGGATCAAGGTGCCTTTAAAAAAGAGTTTCATTTTTAGAAATGTCTCTTTAGGAAAGGTTTGGGTACATAAGTTGGTGTGCAGGAGGCTTCCCTTGCTGTTGCTTGTGCTGTACCTAGAGATGTGGGTTGGGAAATTTTCCAGTGCTTTATTTTTCTGTGGGAAATTTTCTATTTCTAAAAATTTGATGTTTCATAAAATTCATTAGTAACAATGAATGCATGCCAATACAGTATTAGGCAAGCGTGGCAGTTTTAAAGTTGTAATTAATGTTTTTCAGGTGATTATCCCTAGGAAGTGTGTGAGAGAGTACATATATGTTGTACTGATGTGTAAACAGGAGGATAAATACATTCACATAATAATCCAAACCAAAAATCAAGTAATGAATTCCCTTATTGGCTGTGCGGGTCAAATCAAAACCAAAGCTAAAATTTCTTATTTAATCTCAGACTGCAAGTGAAAGCAAAACTAAAACTGTGATTAATTTTTGTTTCACTTCCAGTTCAGCAAACACACAGAGCAGTGTCTCATTTCTTTTCTTGAGTTGCGGAAGTTGGAAGTGTTTGCATAAGATCTGTTGGTTTTTTCCTGATTTTAGTTTGAAGTAGTCATAATAATACCTAATCAGCAAAAAACTAGTATGGGGGCTTCATTATAGTAAAACTCAAGCCACTGAAGCAAGGAAGAAAGTTAGTAGATGTAAATATTGCGGGCAGGAGTATGCTAACAACACAACAAGAATGAAGAAACTTTTAATAACGTGTAAAAACTGGCCTGAAAGAGTACAAGCCATATACAGAAAGCTAATACAATGAAGTGATGGAACAACATCATCTAAGAAAAGTTTACTTCTTTCCACATTAAGCTTTGAATTTGTTTGAATATAACATTTAAACCACATGAAGTGTGCTGTATTTATTTTTTTTCCTAATCAAATATTTTGGTTCACATACTTGTGGCTATTGGGACATAAAATTAACCTGGGGGTAGTTTTTTAGTATTTTGTTTATTACATATAAGTCAAATAAACATGCTAAATCAGATCACGCTCTATTTAGGGTGTTAGAAAATTGTCCAGAAAACCCACTTTTCTGGATGCACGTCCTGACAATACTGTTGCCATTTACCATGTTTCATTCAAATTCTGCAGCAGCAGCATGAGTTCAAACAGGATTATTTAATTGGAGAAGTGGGCTAGATTTTTAGTACTTAATTATAACCCATGGGCTAAGGTATGCCTGCATGATGGTGGATTCTACTTCATCTGTAATGAAGACTGCCACTGATGCACAAGACTCAAAAGGGGCAATAAAATTCTGTATGTAGTGAATTAGCTTATGCCTCCATTTCCTCTACAGCAAACCTCACTCCTTGAAAACTGCTCTTCTGTCATCCCATTGCCTACTATAATGATCATCCAACATTGGTATTGCAGTGTTGTCATTTGGTTTTCTGAGCTGACACTTGTCTATTTTTAATATGGGGCAATGGAATTTATCCCTTGGAGTTATTGTCTCAGGCTATCTTGAGGCTTAAACAGACATGACACTAATTTATATTTTCTTCAGGTTTGGAAGGCTGTTTGAGCACCTGTATGGGCTGTAAACTAGATTTAGACATTTCTGAACAACTTGTCACCTGGGCCACTTAAATATATCATGGGCTACAGGGTGGATCTTGCCTGCATGTATTTATATCCTTCAGCTGAACCATTGATCATGACCAGGGATCCTGGTTTTCCATGATAAAAAATTGCAATTTCTCAGGTTAAAAAATTACAAATTCTAATAAAAAACCCAAAATCCATGATTAGAATTAAAGGATTCCCTCCCCTCCTCTACTGGCCTTGCTCATGCCTCTCACTCCTACAAGCTCTGTGCTGCCCTGGTGATGTGCTTTCTCCACATGCTGCTGCTTTGAGGGGTACAGCCCTGTGCCACTGGTCTCACTGCAGCCCTGTGCACAGCAGGCGCATTGCCAGTGCAGTGCAGAGCTCACAGCAGCAAGCAGCATCTCTGCGCAGCCCTGCTGTTCACTCCCACCCTGCTTCCCTCCCCCAGGGCCTCCACAACCCAGTGGATGCGACCCAACACAGCAGGGAACATTGGAGACATGCATAGAAGCTGCCTGCTGCTGCTCACTCCACACTGCCCTGGCGACACACCTCCTGCACACGGGGCTGCAGTGAGGGCAGTGGCATGGAGCTACACTCCTCAAACCAGTGGCATGCACAGGAGGCATGTCTCCAGGGCAGAACAGAGCTCACAGCAGTGAGGCGATCCCCATGCAGCCCTGCTGTTCCCTGCTGCACCATGTCATGCCCGCTGGGCTGCAGAGGTGCCAGGGGAGGGAAGCAGGGCAGGAGCCAGAGCCTGCAGCCTGCACCTGCCTCACATACAGATCTGGGGGACATGGGTCCCCCTGCCCTCAGAAGTGCACACAACAGTAAGGAGCTGGTACTCCCCCTCCCCTCGATGAGCCACCTGCAGCCCCATCCTGCTCCCCACTGGGGCCGTGCAGGCTTGCATTGTGGCCCCAAGCCCCACCAGGCTGGGAAGCAGCCCCAGCCCTGTCCAACTTGCTCCCTCCCTCCATTCCTACAAGGGCCTCAATCCCCCTCTTCCTTCCCCCTCCCCTCCCCCACTTACCTGCTGGAGGTGCTCTGCAAATTGCCTTGGGCCTTGTGCATATACATACATGTGGTGTCCCCTCTCTCATTGCCTTCCTCCTGCTCCCTCCCAGCTCCCTGCAGGCTGGATCTCTGCCAGCCAGCAGGGAGCTCACTGCGAAATTGCAAAATCCATGGTTTTCTTTGGTAAAAAGAGAAATCCTTGTTTGCCTCCAGTAAAAGGTACAATCCGCAGTTTACTCCACAGAAAAACAGGAGACAGAAAACCCAGATCCCTGATCATGACACTTTCATCAGTAGCTCTCAAGTACATTATCTAATCACTTGAGGATTGGTCTTCTAGGTTATGGTAATGTACAAATTAATACCGACGGTAACTTGTTTTGTTTTGTTTTAGGTACCTCTAGTATCGACACCACCTGTACTATCTGGGGTCTGGAAACAGGGCAGGTTTTGGGAAGAGTAAATCTAGTGTCTGGCCATGTCAAGACCCAACTTATTGCACATGACAAAGAGGTGATGCTGTTCTTCCTTTTCTTATTCCTGTTATTGCCTTTGTTACATCTGTTAGTGACAGAGAGGACAGCATTTTCCTTGGGATTTTTTTTTAGGTTCTGAGATTCTTCTGAAAACATGCTTGCATTCCACATGACATATTGGTCTAAAATTAAGATATTTATCTTATTGATGGCCTCAGTTCTGTGCATCTGCTGCTAGTCATCTTGTATAGTGGCACCTCATAATATACTGGTTTTATTCTGTTTAGACTTGTACAATACGTGCAGACAAAACTTTAAACTGTAGTTAAACTGAAAGTGCATCAATAATTTTAGGCAGTAAAAGTTTAAGTATGTATGTTTTAATTTTTACCATCCTCTAATTTTTCCTCTCAAGATTAATGCTAAGAAACCTAAGACTAGAAACCTTAAAAATACAGTTATGAAAACAAACAATCCTGTAGTGCAGTCTTTCTTCCTTTTCCTTTTTTATACTTAGCCTGATCCTGAAATCCTTTCTCATGCAGTTAAGGTATGTAAAATCCCTGTCCATTAGAAGAGGTTTTTAAAGTTAAGGGCTTGCTATATAATATCTTTGGTTTCTTCCAAATGTTTGCATGCTAGCTCTTTGCATAAGGGAATGGAGTTGTATACAGGCACCATTCTGATGTAGTAGGGGGAAAGTTTTCTTAATTTCTTGGGACTTCCCCTAACTTTCCAGGGAGCATTACTGGCATCTTTGACAGTTTAGTCTTGAAGCCTGTGTTCCCACCAGCCTCTCTTTATTTTCTGAAACAGCAGGACTTCTGTAGTCATTCAGATTAAGACTAATAAATAGACAGGAAGCTTTCGGATAATTAAATTGGCTTTTTCAGTTTTGATCCCTGCCTGCTCCAATTCATCTCTATAAAGATTAAGATTAATAAGTATATGTTTCCTGAAAAATACTGTATCTAACTGTCCTGTGTGAGGATTGGGTATGTTTGTATAAATCTACAGTTCTGAGAGCTCTTGTAGTGTTGAAGCTTAGAACACAAGGAGATTTAGGTAAGGTAGATAGTAAAAAATATAACAATTTGGAAACAAATAATTGCTCCGTTTTAAAAATGAAAAAAGTTTAGAATTATTATGCTAATCATTCTTTTTACCAACCTCTCTGTAATTATGGGCTGATAATGGAGAGGGGGGAGAAAGGAGGTCATTAGTTAACAGCCTGTTCATATAAGTTTCAGCTACATATGTTTCATTGTACTTGTTTCAATTCCCCTACTTCAAGTTGAATGTAAAAATCTGAGTACGGTATCTCATCTACATATGAAGAGACTTAAGAGCCTGACTTTCAGAGAAAGTTAAATAACCAATTTCCTGTTTATAGCCAGTTACCTGTTTACAACTTGTAGATAATTCAGCTGAAAGAGTTCTCTTGAACAACTAAGTATGTGATATTGGCTTCTATGCCAGCCATTGGTACACAGTACCAAGAACCATGACTGATCTCTTGAGTCATACTCTGAAGTGTGTTTAAGTTGTTTGTTTACGTATGCATCCACAAACAAAAAAGTTCGTCATATGCACATATTCCCAGGCTCTCCTCAACAAAACTTCTTATTCCCCTTTGTCCAATTGTGTGCTGTCTTGCTTTCCAGTAAATTTACTTTTTGAGGTGATACTTTTCCTTCGTTTTCTCCATGAATTGCTCCAAATACAGAGGTGTCATAATGTCATTCAAAGTCTTGAATGTTGGGAGATATTTTAAAATGTATGTACATCAAAGTTGTTCTCCCCAGGAATATATTTTGATCTAGGGAACAGGCTAGATTTACATCTCACTAAATCTCAAGTCAGCGAGCACTTCTGTACTAAATACTTACCATATTGTGGTATCTGTGGTATTTCTTATTATTCACAGCAAATTCCCTGGTAGAATCAAATGTTTGACATAATAAATATTTAATAATGATACATGAGATGGAAAAGCTCTCTCGGTCCATTTTCCAGATATAGGGCACATCATGTAGTAAACTGAGACTATGTTGGATCTTAACCCAAAGTCTTGTCTTTATGGAGGCAACTATTAAAATACATCATTCAGCTGCAAGGGTTATATTTATGTAATGGTGATATATTAGAGTGGAAAGGGCCTGGTTATATTTCAGTAAAAGGCTGAAAAAGCCTCTGCATCTGTGTGACTAGCATTCCCATCTCATACTACCTACAGAGCAGAGCACGTGCTACTTTGATGTAATGTTCTTGAATTGGCGTGAGTAATACTCTTACTGTTATGGATTAAAGGAAAATTAATGGGTCATTCTTTGATAGTGGAGAAATGAAAAGCAAAACTTGTCTTAAAACAATGAAATCGTTTCCTCCTCTTTTATTGTGCAGGTGTATGACATTGCATTTAGCCGTGCAGGTGGGGGGAGAGATATGTTTGCTTCAGTTGGTGCTGATGGTTCCGTGCGGATGTTTGACCTCCGTCATCTGGAACATAGCACCATTATCTATGAGGACCCGCAGCACCATCCTTTGTTACGTCTTTGCTGGAACAAGCAGGATCCTAATTACCTTGCTACAATGGCCATGGATGGCATGGAGGTAAATCACTGATTCTATTCGTTGACTTTGGTATTTTTCTTTTTCAGATTATTCAGTCAGCGCTTGATTATCAGGCTTAGTTCTTTGAAGCTTAAGATATATAAATGCTTAAGATTGGGTGTCTGAGTGTAGTAAAGGCTTGTCCCAGGGGTGGTTGCAGTGTGCCCGCAGTGGCCACTCAGCCCTTGCTAACCTGGCTCCCTTTGGGCACTCTCCCTTTTACTTATTTACCTGCCATGCCTTGATGTTGTTAACTTCTCTGGAAAGGGATGCTGCTCCAGGGCTTCCCAAGCCTGGTCTTACTCCTATGACCACAGGTACCCATAGTCATTGCCTTAAGGGCTAATTACATTGACTTCATCCTACTCAGTGCCCACTACCATGCCTTGCAGCTAACGTGCTAACACGTATCCTTCCTGGGCTCCTTGATCCCCTCAGTCTCTGGCTGTGGTCTTCCTAGACCCTGGCCCCAGTTCTGGACCAGGTGAGATTTTTGGGCTCTCTTAGCCCTGCTGGCAACCACTGCTTTTGGTGCTCCAGATTTCAGGCCTCTGACCGTGCTCACACAGTACCCTCTTTCTGGGTTTGGGCCCTCTAGGCCTACTGGCCCCAGGCTTTCCTCCTCTGTAAGCTACAGGCTCCTTTGCCCCCTCAGTCTTCAGCTGTAGTCCCTGATCTTCCAGACCTTTTCAGTCTCCCTAGACCAGGAGTGGGCAATTATTTGGGCTCCACAGGCCACATAGGCAGTTCTGGGGAACTGCCACAGGCTAGTCAGCACCTCTCTTTCACCCCTCCTCCCAAGAGCCCTGAGGCTATGTGCTTTGTGACTCCTTGACACCACCACCAGCAGCCCCATACCTGCTCTGGACCACCCACCCACACTGAGCAGCGGCAGCAGCTGGGCAGAAGCTGCTGCTTAGTGTAGGGGAAAAGCATCCCCTCCCTGCTGCTGAGCCCTTCTTGCTTCAGGTGCCTGGAGCTTGTGCCCAGGCTGCAGTGAGGCTTCTCTCTGCCACCATCAGTGCTGCCTCCAAGCCGCCCAGCAGGGTAGCGATGGCACTGCAGAGGAGCCACAGGGCAGCTTGGGCATGGGCTCTGGGCAGCAAGAAGGGTCATGCAGCAGTGAGGGAGAAGAGCTGCTTTTCTCCAGCGCCAAGCACCAGCTTCTGCCTGGCTGCCATTGCTGCTACCACTGCTCAGCTTGGGTGAGTGAGCCTAGAGCAGGTGTGGGTCAGGGCTGTACACAGGGATCTGGCTGGTGCGGAGCTGGTCTGCTCCACCGGGCTGAATCCAGAGCAGGCACAGGGTAGGCTGGGGTTGGGGCTGTGTGTGTGGGTCTCTGTCAGCACCATAGGGCTGGACCCACAGCGGCAGTGGCAGTCAGAAGGAGCCACCTAGGCAGCTTAGAAAGGCAGTCCAGCTGCAGAGCTGCCCCAGTCCCACTGCATGGCCAAGGGATAGCATGATGCACCACAGGGTGGATGATGCCTGAGCCAGGAGGGACTGAGGGATCTTCAGAAAAAGTCCCTTCACAGGCCGGATCCGGCCCACGTGCTGTATTTTTTCCCACCCCTGCCCTAGCTTCCGGCCCCACTCCTAAGTCAAATGAGATCTCCAAGCCCGTGACCCCAACAGTTTCTGCAGTGGTCCTTGAACTTTGGCCCCTCCCTAGCCCCTGCTTCTGGGCCAGTGAGACCTTCAAGCTCCCAGGCCCTGCTATCAACCGCCCCTCCTGGGCTACAGACCTCTGAGCCTCAGACCCCATTTTCCTTCTGGCCCCTCTTTTTCTGGGCCAGCTGGGACCTTCTTACCTCCCCTTAGTCCCTTCCCCAAACCTCCACAGCTTACCCCAGCTTAGATGCTATATTAGGATCCCTGTTACAGGGCTACTGCCAAGATCCCCTTTCTCTCTCTCTGGCTCCTGACTAGCTCAGGCCCTAGACTTATATGCCTCAAGCCCAGTCCCCTTCCTGTCGGCTAATTCCTTAATAGGCTCCTGCCACACCTGAAGGGTGCTTTCTGAGCAGCCTCTTCTCTTAAAATAACAGGAGCACCAAGTACCCTGTTGCACAGAGATAGGACTGTAGACAAGACTTTTTTTCGTAGTTGAGCTTCTTGCTGAAACATTTGGCAAGATTTTTTTTGTTCTATGGAACTTTTCAATGTTCTAACATTAAACCAGCTGAGAGAAAAAAAATCACTGTTCTCATTTACTGTACTCACTTGCTCTTTTGTTAAGGCAAATTTGATTTAATGTGTCTGACTATTATGTGCATATGTAATACGCAGCAATATTGATGAGGGCTGTGGATTGTTCCATTGATTTTAATATGGTTATAGAAAATTAGGGTTGTAAAGGACCTCAGGAGTTTGTCTAATCCAACCCCCTAGATGTAGAGGAGTATAGGTTTTGGGATGCTACAGGCCTGAAGATCTGAAAAGTCCCTTTGTAGTTCTTAAGCCTCGCAGCTGATAGCATTTTATATGGAGACTTAAAGTAGGTTTTAGTTCATCCGAGTCTAGTAACAGAAAAAAGCACTGTAGTTTTATCTCATGCTTTGACACCAGCTGTATCCCTCTGAAATGGTAACTTTGTAATTTACTCTGTTCCCTATTTTACAAGGTCTCCATATAATGTAAGTTCTGACTCTGCAGGAGACCAGGACAAGCATATGCTTTTAAAAGTGTTTCTTTTCATTCATGCATGTCTTTGGAGGCAGGGCTGTATTTACAGCTGTTTGCCAAAATGTCTGAAAGTGTTCGCTTCTTTCCTGAAGAAGAACTTTTTGTTTCTGAAGGTGGTGATTCTTGATGTCAGAGTTCCCTGCACTCCTGTTGCCAGGCTAAACAACCACAGAGCATGTGTGAATGGAATTGCTTGGGCACCTCACTCTTCCTGCCATATCTGTACGGCAGGTAAGTATGGGGAGAGATTTGTTCTTTGTTCCTCTGTCTCTGATCCGTCTCTACACTGGAGCTGTTTAAATGTGTGACCCTCTTGCAGAGTCTTACTATCCTTTCCATTAGGATTAATATCTCCAGGATTTTAAGGAAGAAGGAAAAAAAATCAGGACCCCTAACATTTCCACGTGTTTGCAGGTGCTTCCCCCATGCTGTCCTGTTCCCCCAACCCCCCAAATTACATACACTTTCTAAAATTGTGGGAAAGGCTCTGAAACTACTTCATAAGCAGTTTGGGCACTGGGTTCTCATTCTGAGAATGAAATATTGCTTCTAAATTGTCTAAACCATAAACGAGTTGGCTTCTCTCTGAATTTGGGAGTGCTGGAGCAGTTTGGTAGAGAATGCTTTTTAAAGCGTAACAGCTACACAGATGATTTTAAAAGGTCATCTTCTCCTTGCGATTAAAGACTTTGCTAATGGTGTATCATGTCTGCATTCTTAATTTGGGAAAAATTAAGCACTGCTGCATGCTGAACATCTTGAGAGGCTGTTTTTCGGAAGATACAGTATGCCATTTGCATACAAGGTAAAAAGGTTCAGTACTTTGTTAAAATCCTTCAGACCAGTGGTGCTCACCCTTTGGCCCACAGGCCAAATCTGTCTTCAAAAGTGATGTCATGCAGCCTGTAATATGGGAGATCATCAGCAAGCAGCTTAGCCCAGTGCATCCCCCTGCCCTGCCCTGCACAGTGTCACTGATCCCCCTCAGCCCTCCCTGTTCTCTCCCTTCCCTTTTCCCTAGGCAGGCAGTGTTTACTAGAGAGAATATCACTTTCTCTCCCCCTCTAGTCCCTCTGATATAAGAGAAGAAGGTCATTGCCAAACTCTCCCTTTTTCTGGCCTTCTCCCCCGACCTCTCCACCAAAGGAGCGGTGGTCCATGGTGCAGCCTGGTTGCCAGCACCCAACCTACTTCTAAAAGGTTGAGCTTCACTGCCTTAGGCTGTATCTCAGGTTTGGTGTTGTGTGAGGGTACTCCTAATGAAGTTGCTAGTAACTGTACCCAAGTCCATAACCTAGTCTCATGGGACAGAAAATGTAAAATGATCTGAGAGATCAGAAAGATCAGCTAAGTCACATCTGAACTATCCACTTAGTCAACGCAAGATTGTTCCCTCCATTACGTTTAGTGTTTCACCTAACCTAATGTTTAATTAAGTCTTCCACGCTTTCCTTTGGCTGCCATGGTAAATGTGGTAATGAGTTTGTAAGATAATGTGTAACACAGGGATGTGTTAAAAAAAATAATAATAAAAAAAAAGCTTGTGGGCTGGATCCAGCCTGCCAGGGATTGTATACAGCCCGTAGTAGGTCCCTTGGTCATACTTGACCAAGGTTCAGAGGGCACCCCTGGCCATGGTGCATGTGGCTGGTCCCACCACCCCGGGCAGAGCAGTGGGGCTGGGACAGCATGGCAGCTGGGCTTCACTTCATGGCAGTCCTGGCAGCTGCCATTGCCAGTGTCACTGCCACCACTAGCACCTCACCGTGTCTGCCTCTCACTGCCAGGGGTGCCAGATGGAGTGGGTGGATGGTGTCTCCATGGAGACTAGCTTGGGACCCACACAGGCAGGGTATGCTTGGCTGGGCAAATGGGATGGGGCCATGGGCAACTGGAGAGCAGCATCTGGGAGCAGGGAAGAGCCAGGGCTGGAGCCAGATCGCAGGGTGGTGACAGTGCAGGACTGAGGCCCAAGGGAGAGCTATGATCTGCCTGCACATCCCTGTGATGAGCACTGGTTCCACAGGCCAGGGCATGCAGGGAGTGGATTATGGCTCCGCCCTGGGCCCTGGCCCCGCGCTGTCACTTTCCTTTGATCCCACTCCATGATCTCCTGCCCACCCGCCTCTCCTGCTCCCAAATGTCACTTGCTGCCCACCCACGGCCCCATTCCATCTACCCAACTGAGCATGCCCTGGCCACACAGGTCTATCTGTGGAGACCCCAGAGCTGGAGCAGGGATTGCCTGGTATTGACAGTGCAGGGCTGGGCCCCAAAGCAGAACTATTTAAGACGTTTGAGCTGTAGTCATAGTGGGGAGGGGGATTCTGACTGACCTGGCTTTCAGCAGCTCACCAGAACTCCTCAAGTGGCCCATAAGATGAATATGAGCCACCAATGGAATGTCACAGCTGGTAAAGTGAGCAAAACTCTGGCTTTCATCTATAGATGCTTCTCAAGCAAATCCCAGGATGTCATCTTCCCACTCTACTCGGCCATGGTGAGGCCACAGCTGGAGTATTGCATCTGGGCTCCACAATTTAAAAAGGATGTGGAAAAGCTTGAGAGAGTCCATAGGAGAGCCATGTGCATGATCAGAGGGCAGGAGAACAGGCCCTATGATGAGAGGCTGAGAGCCATTGGACTTTAAGCCTGGAAAAGGGAAAAGCACAGGCTCAGCGGGGGACCTGGTGGTTGCCTATAAGTACATAAGGAAGGGTACATCAGAGTTTGGGGGAATGTCTGTTCACCAGAGCACCCCAAGGGATGACAAGGTCAAACAGTCACAAACTTCTCCAAGACTGTTTCAGGCTGGACATAAGAAAAAACTTCAAACTTCTTTACTGTCCGAGCCCCCAAGGCCTGGAATAGACTGCCTCCAGAGGTAGTGCAAGCACCTGCTCTGGACACCTTTAAGAAACATTTGGATGTTTATCTTGCTGGGGTGCTTTGACCCCAGCTGGCTTCCTGCCCCTGGGGCAGGGGGCTGGACTTGATGATCTTCTGAGGTCCCTTCTAGGCCTAATGTCTGTGAAATCTATGAAATAGCCCAAATAATTACCCACTCTTAGTGTAACAGGCTGTAATGAGATGGTCTTTCTGAAAGACTCATCTTTTGAATAGTTGAAGTGACCTAGCCTGTTATCATGTGGACTACCTGATTCATCTTATACATCTTCTGAGTCTGGGTTTTTTTAGTTTGTTTGTTTGAGAATGTGCTCCCCCCTGCCCTTTAAGTAGCCATACAAAGAAGTAAGTAGCCAACTTGGAGGTATTAATTCTAATTCTGATTTTCCTACTTGTTTGTAGCTGATGATCATCAGGCTCTCATCTGGGATATTCAGCAAATGCCTCGGGCCATTGAGGATCCTATCCTGGCCTATACAGCAGAAGGAGAAATCAACAATGTACAGTGGGCATCAACTCAGCCGGACTGGATAGCTATCTGCTACAACAACTGCCTGGAGATCTTGAGAGTGTAACATTATTGGGCCATGCCAAAGCAAGGCACGGCTGTATAATTTTCCCCTTTCTAACGTAAGAACAAACAAGATTCAGTGGCCAGTATCTTTTTGTTGCTTTGCATCTACTGTTCCAAGAAACTGTTACAAGAATTGATGGCAGGTGTCTGCGGTCCCAAAAAGACTCAAAAAATAAATAAATAAAAAAGCAGGGACGTGACAAGCCTCTTGGACCCTTCTGGGTTCTGGTTTTAATAATTTTTCAATTTAAAGTTCTGTATATTTGTTTGTCGACTGTTAATGAACATTATGGGCTTTAAATGACTGCTTTAAGTTACTGCATATGTTTGTGTGTTTGTCAACCAGCTGAGGCAGCACATCCAGCTAGTTTGAGAAATGTAAGTGCAAAACTAGTTGGAAGAAAGACACTGATATTAGCCAACATCCCTGCAGGAATCTCTAATCATTCCTGCTATTGCTGTCTCTAAACTGTTTAAACATTTCTGTGTTTGTTTTTTATATATCTTGAGCTAAGTTTCTATTGAGTGAGGTGAGGTGAGGTGAGGCGAGGCTCTTCTCTCCAGTTATTTTTGATATGTGATCAACTTCCATTTGCCCAAAGCAGGATCTGTTCGTAGAGGTGAGTCATGAGCATCATTGTTGATTCCCTGGCAGTAAAGCCCTGCCAGTATTAACTGTTGCCTTGGCTCTTTATACCTGGCCAGAATCACCTGGTGCTGTGAAATACAAATTTATTGCACAACTGTCTTCTGATTTCTCTGATGCTAGAGGCAGTTGTTACTGTGGTAGGCCTTACATTAAAATGTTAACAGAATTACTGTGGCTCTCCCACAGCTGTATTGCCTAACTGAATGGGGATCAGCATTTCAAAAAGAGAAGATTCTTGTGTGACTACTTGTTTTGAGGTAAATGATTTCTGGAAAACGTGCAACTTTGAACATGTCAATCCAAAATCCATTACAGTGAAACAATTTCCCCTAGAAAATTTCCTGACTGAACCAAAAGAAAAAATAGCTTCACACTTTCTTTCTACCTTGCTTGGTTGAAAACTGTAACCTAAGCAAAAATTCTATATTTAACCTTTTTAACTGGGAGTTTTTTGCATTTGGCCTGTTTTTCTGGAAGTTCTTGAACGTGAAGGAACAAGGAGCTAACTTTTTTTTTTGCCCCTCAGTATATTTGCATTGTCTGCCCAAATCTTGTTGGATGAATGAGAAGTCAGAACAGCTGGTCTACTATCAAAATGGAAGCTGTCCCTATAGCAGAAGTAGTTCCCTAAAGCAACATACAAGGTGGATCTAAAATGAAAGAAGGTGTATATAGTCTCTCAAATGGCTCCTGTGTTCTGGTTTTAGTTGCATCTTTCAGGTATTGCAACTTTTGTAAGTAGAACCCTTCAATTTTGGAGGGGTTTTTTAATAGTAGAAAGAAAAAAGGGGGCCTTGATAGGTTGTTTTGTAACATTGCTTTCTGATTTAAAGTTGCAATGGTTAGAAAACTTAATCTTAACGTGGTGGATAATGTGAATGTTCTGTTCAGATGAATGATCTGCAGTACCCTTCCAAAGAAAACGTGACAACAGAATGCAAGACTTTGTAGTCACCTTTTTACTGTAACAAACAGGGCTCTGAAGTTAGTTGTCAGCATCTGCTCATTACCATGAGTTAGTCCAAAAACCAAATGCAGAATTACCAAATCACAGTTGAATTTTAATCTCACCAGCTTAAGAAAAGTTTGTTTTGGGGTACATGCGTCTCTCTCCCTCCACCTCCTCCCCCCACCTTAGTCTTCTTTACAGTATTTACAACTACTACATTCTGTTTTAAATGCTGTGTCCCTGTTGCACCGAGTCAGAAATGGAAAACTGTTTATAGTGAAATGGACCATACTGTCAAACACGGAGCAAAACAAATAGGTGAGGCAAAATCTTTATCTTAAAAGTTACTGCAACACTGGGTAAACATTTTTACAGGTGACTTTTTTAAAAAAAATGCTGTAGTAAAAAAAGCGCCATCTTACTAATTTGATCAGCTTTCACTATTAATTAGATATTTTCCTCCTATTAGCAATATTGAGCTAACACATTGCTGAGTTGTACTCTGTTCCACCTCTTGCACTGTCTGATTCACTATGTTCCAAATGTTGACTCTTTGGGTGAGCAGAAAGAGTACTGTTTGATTGTCAAACCAAGTTGTTGGCATGGTAACCAATAAGATAACTTGAGACTTGCATGTAGACTGAGCAGACTTGCTCTAAAAGTCATTGAAAATGCAATAAATGTGGAACTACACAACTGAATTGTCACTTTTCAGAGAAGAACTGCACCTTAAAGTTAGAAATTGCATATGCTAAGCCCCAAGGTAAAAGTTTTATCCTTATAGCAATATTAATTGACTTATTGTGCACATTGCTTAAGTGTAGATATACATGTAACAATACTACATTTAAAAACTCATCTAAAATACAAGCATTTGACACGGTGATTGAGAGAAGCATAACTCATTTTCTGACTCAATGCAGATTTTAAATATATATACTTATTGCTGCAAATCAAGCTTTGCATTTAACTTTGTAAAGGATAGAACAGAAAAAAAACTTGTGTAATTTTAGGATATATGTAGTCCCATTTAGGCTTTGATGTTTCATTCTGTTGAGGTAAATGGTATGGGGTGAAAGCTGCTTTGTTAAAACCATTCCTCACGGCCAAATGCAGGGTGCAGCTGTGCATCACTTGCAACTGCTATTTTCAGAAGAAAGAAATGAATTGATCTGTTTTTAGTTGAAGATTCGTATCCGCAAAATACATGAAATGGCGGATACCATGATTTTTAATAACTTTGTCTCCCTTACTCAATTCGTTTTCCTTGTCCTTGACAAGTGTTTTGATGACAAGTTTAATCTTCCCTACAGTTTATCCCTACCCTGGACAGGCATGGAATTTGTGTAATTTCCCTGCCCAAGATCAACTTTATTGGGCAGATGCTTAGTAGAATACACTAGCCATCTTTTTTCTGTGAAGATGTAACATGCCTGTTGCTGTAGTAGCCAAGTGCTTTCTTCCCCCCAAATATCTTTTATCCAGTTTAATTGAACCTTAGTCATGAAGGACAAATTCTGTGAAAAAGTATTTACCTGATAAGTTTTTGTGTGTGTGTGTGCGTGTGCGCACGCCTCTGCAGATTAAATGTAAAATAGAGCCCTTTGACTATATTAAGTGAGAGTTTTTTCCAACAATGTAAACCCCTCCAGGCTAAATATTTCATCCCCACTGAGAATGTTAGAGCATGTGAAAACAAACCGTGGTCTGAATAATGAGAACACTTCCACTGCTAGTAAAAACTTTGATTATGTATACTTTGAAGGGATCCAGCTTGGGATCCCTCTTCCCACCACTTGCTTGTTAGTACTGGTTTGGATTTCTCTATAGAGAAAAGACTCCCGATCCAAATTCCATTGAAGACAGGGGAAGCACTCTTGTCAACTTTAGTAGGTGTGTAATATGACCTGTATTCTTGCTGCAATTGCTTGTTTATTGATTGTACTAGCTTCTAGATCTATGGTTCATTGCCTTATTTGGGCCATGCCCTACTGCTGTTCCCCATGTCAGATACCATCCTTAGAAGTGAGAGATACTATTTAAATTAATTTTTCAAATAGTCACTTTAGCAATGTAATGAGCATTACCTGAAAACTAGGCAAACCTGTCTAGATAAGGGCTCATACAAAGGGCATTTTATTTAAGAAGGGAAGAGTATAAGAGGCTTCTTTGCAGTGCTATTCTAGTATGAAGCAATGTGTTCCTCAGTGGTTCACGTTTGTTTCAAACATAAGACACGCCTCTGAAAGCTGTAAGGTGCTGAGGATTATTGACCAAAAGAAACAGCTCAGCATATCCTGCCAACTGAATATTTCAGTTAGAGGTGGAAACATCGCAAACATTGATGCATTTAAATATTTCAGCCCATCTTACACTTTCATGTCTCTTTTTTTTTTTTTTCTTCCAAGGCTTGTGAAAACCACTAGTAAGGTAACTGATTTTGATAGTGGTTCCGAGTGCTTTACAAATTGTACAGAGAAACTGCTTTCAAAGTATTTGCCCCTGAAGGGAGGGGGGAGGAGAACTCTTGGGAAAGATCCTAACATCAGTGAAGTTATCACAAAAGTGGATGGTGTAATGTGACATAAACAAAATTTTGAGGCACTAACTTCACTAGTTTTGGATCATTTCTCCTACTGATTATTTCCAGGCATTTGGATGAACTTTTTGAGCCAAGCTATTCTAGAAGTAGGCAGTGATTTGAGAACATAAAAGTTGGATAATAAAACAGTGCATTAGTACAGTAACTTTTGTATACTACTGAATTAAACCAGCCTATGATAACTCACTGCTACCAGATTTTTCCTGCCACATGCAGAGATTTACTAAGTGAGAACTTAAGTGCTTTGACAATCTCTAGTAGTTTAGTGGTCACAAAGTACGGGATGAAAGGTGACTGATGCTATAAGAGGTCTTAAAATAAGCCACTTAAAAGTGGATGATGATCATCAGCAATCATAATAAATCTACTGACAAGATGAATCTTTTCTGACCTGAGACTGAAACAACCTCCTGTATAGGAGGAGGCTTGTTTTTAAAATGTAAGTTCAGGAATCTGAGCATGACTGTTAAGCTGCTCTAGATGGCACTTTAGTAGGTATATTTTGGTAGGGTTAGGAAAGAATGAACCTCTTTCTGCCCTAGTCTTTTAAGGCAGGATTTTATACCTCTGAACTTTGTCTCGTTTAAAATAAGTGTTCCTGACATTGCAAGATTGAATTTGTGAGTATATAGTTATGTAATCCTTTTCATGTCAGAACTACCTGCCCTGCTGAAGGATAAAACTGTGAGCGCTTGAAAATATTATTAAGGCTACAAACTAGGAGGCTTTGTTCAGATAACAGCAGAGAACTCCCAGGCACTTAACACTGCTTGTCACCCAAATAGAACTCCTTTCTGTTTCAGTTGATCATCTCTTATTACCTAATGTTTAAGGGCTATGTAATTAGGTGCCCTTTCAAATTGTCTGTTGGCAGTGGCTGGGGAAATGTCTCAGTATGTGATGTAAATGAATAAGCAGACCACAGACCCCAGTTGTGAGGTAGAAAAAACAGATGCAGCTATCTGCACCTTCCCACGTAATTCAAAAGTCCTTAACTTTATCCCTGAATTCCCTGGTGCTCTCTGACTGCTGTTCATACTGAAATGGATAAATGTACAGCAAGTTTCAGCTAACTACAAATTCAGCCAGCTGCAAAACTGTTACATTTCCATCAAAATCCTGGAAAGGGTTAATCATCCACTACCACCAAGGAAAATGGTTGTTATCACAAACCCAAGTGGAATATTAGACAGTCAACAAGCAGTTTGGATGTTTGACTGCCCGCCTTTTCACTGCAAGGTCAATGATTCACATTCTAGCCTAGGCTTTTAATGTTGGTCTGTGCGATGGCCTTTAGGAAATGAAGCATCTACCATCTCATTCTGAATGGGCAGGAGTAGAACTGGCTCGAGATAGGAGGTGGGAAAGAGATAGGTCTTACTTATTAGCTTCTGCAGAAGCTAATAAGTTTTTATGATATAGCACTTCCTTGTGGGAAAAGGCTTGATTTATGGGAAGATGTAACTAAATGTCAGTACCCATAGAGAAGGCCCTGTCAGAGACGTGACATTGACAACTGTATCAAATGGAATTTACAGTGCCCTTGCCTATGCTGTCAGAGTTAAGTCTCAAGCATCTGATCAGCACCTTACAGCTATTTTAGCACTGATGAGATAAAAATGTGCTCCAGTTACCAGTTGCTTGTCTGGCAATTCAAGGTAGAGTGTAGTTCTAAGAGAAACATATACAATGCTGTCTTGACTTCTTCAAAGAACATCCTTCAGTTTGCTGAGCATCTCAAATTACCTCTTTTGGTGGTCACAGATATCCGGCATCAATCTAAATTTCTCACCTTGCCAGTGAGGAAAAATGACTTGTTCAGGCTCTGAAGTGCTTGCTCCTCTTCAGAGGAGCTAATAAACTGCAGAGTTAAATTCATCTTTCTGGTAATTGCAAGATTCGGCAGCCATGCTGCTCTAAGTCCTGGTTCCATCTCTCATTCATCCACACAAGTCAGCATCCCTTCAAATTTGATTTCATGTCTTATGAAATGTTCGTGTCTCTTCTAGGCAAGACACATAAGTGAAGGAGCTGCCAAACAAAAGGGGAAAGGATTCTGTCATTCAGTTGTACAGCTGTGAAGCAATGTGTGTTGCTTTTTTGACAACCTGGTGAATATTAATTGTATCTACTATTTAAATAAGAACCTTTTTAGTTTGGGTTGCTAGCAGTGTACAATGTAATAATCTGTTGCGCCGAAGCTTTTTTTCTTTTTCTTTTTTCTTTTTTACTACCAATAGTCAAGTAGATATTTACTTTTATGTGTATTCCCTTCTGCTGTTCCCATTTAAGATCTGTTGTAATAACTTCCTGAAAGTGTGATCTTTGTAGCATGATTGTACAAGCATACATATGAAATCCCGGATTTCTTATTCTCACTAAAATGTTAAAGCAATAGCAATTTAATGTCTGTCCTTCATAGTGTAGGGTGTTAACATGGTTTCTCCCCCTCCACCACCATCCCTTCTGTACTGTTTGAGATTTTGCAACTTTGCTGTCATACTCTACTAGAGGATTCTTAGCATCCCATTATCCAACAGACACTGGGTAACTGCAATGTCCGGGTATTCCTTCATTTTTTTAATGGAAAAAAAAAACAATATAAAAGGTTTTGTTAAATGCATTTTAACACCCAAGCCATGGAACCGTTTTGTTAAAACTGTAAATTTTTAGGTGATTTTTTGAAACCGCTTGAAAGTGGAATGTTGCATCCTTTATGCTATTTTCTGCTTCCTGTGTAGTTTTATTCAAATTTTTTAACCTTTCTTTCTAAGTTTCAGCCTCCTGTGTATTAGGTACGGTATTTTCTGCTTTTCATACTTTGTAATAAAAATGAAACATTTGTAGATTGACTGCAGTTCACTGTGTGGTGAGTTAAACTGATATAGGGGCACAGAGAACTATTTAAAACACCTTAGTTTTGTTTTATGTCTTGTTTTGACTTCAGTGATGTGGCAAGAAAAAGCTTATTGGCTTATCTTTTTGCTGACCTCCTAGGATAGTGAAATGTGCTGATAAACTCCATTTCAATGTACCTATTCCCAGACTATACCTAACTATGTTGGCTTTTAACACAAGTTACCAAAACTGTACCCCAACAGCATTAGTTTATAGAGCCTGGTTGTGAAAGCACTTAACTGACTGGTTAAAGTAATGTACTTAAACACTTTAATTTCAAGTAACTTTTTTCTTAAAATAAAAAATAACACTACCTGTGTTTTTTTCCTTTCCATTCTCCTGTTGTTCAAATTTTTAATGAGGTATTTTGACAAATAGTAACCAGATAATTCAACAGCTCTCTGTAGGTATCAGAATAGAGGGGAGAGTTAGATTTTTTTTTAATACAAATGTATCTGTCCCTGAGGTTCTTTTCAAACAGAAAATTTAAAGTAAAATTGGGTAACAATGAAATTGCAAAAAGCTCTATACATAACCCCTGTATTGCTATTAATCTCTGAAGAACCATGCTGCATCCTCAGATTCAATCACTTACTGGAGTAGAGATCAATTAGTGACTAAAATAGAGGTGCCCTCTGTCTCATTGGGTCTCAGGAAAAATAGGTATATACTAACATTCAATACTGAGTGCTAAGCAGATATTAATTAGCTGTAGTTTCATAAACTGCAGTTCAGTAAACTATATTGTCCCATGACCTGTTTTTGGAACTCTTTATTTCCTTCAGCTTTTGAGGGTGGAAATTTTTGTGACCATATTGGAAAGAGATGCTTTTGGATATAATTGATTATACAGTAAAAGCTTTGTTATCTGGTATGTGTGGGGTAAGAGGGTGCCAGTTATCTGAGAGTTATACCGGCCCCAGCCTACAGCAGCAGCCCACCCTGCCCTGCACAGATCCCTTCCCCCTCCCCCTGCCCATTCCCCTGTGAACTTACCTGCTGGGAGGGTGGGGGGGGTGGACATGTGCTCAGCCCCCGCCCAAAAAAACCGAGCTTTTCTCCTTCCATCTATGCGGATATCAACTAGAAGGGTTCCCAGCATCTCCTCTATCAGCAGTGTCACTAACTAATGTAAACAACAGAAATACTTGATGTGCATGCTGGATAGACTCGGCAAAGATTCTGGTTGCTAAAGTGAGGATTTGAATTGGGGGATACTGGAAATTCCAGTTAATACAGTATGCCAGTTAACACAGCTTTTACTATATATCTAAAAATGGACTACTGGTTTCTGTAATCAGTATATAAAAAAAAATACTGCAATTGACTTTTTGCCTCTACCAAAAAATTTAAAGAAATGTGATTCTGGAACTTTTGCTTTAGGAAAGTTACTGCATCCCCGTGGAAATGTTTCCCAACTGCCGAACACCTTGTGAAGATAGCAAGAGCCAAGAATCTTCTGAAACCTGGGCCATTACCTTTGAGCCTGACCTACTAACAGTTGATTCGTATAGCAGGGTGAAGTTGCAAAGTCTGTTTTATCATTCAGCATGAGGTTTTTTAAATATTCATTTTTAGCCAACCAGATTAATGTAAAATTAAACCTGTATGAAAGACAAGGACTTCTTAAGATGTGTCTTACTGGACCAACTGCATAGCTGGGACAGAGTTAGACAAGCCCTAAGAAATCCATGCCCCTCTCAATTTCTGGACCATCACAGCTACAACTTCACTCTAAATAAATCTATACTGAGGATTTGACTTAAACATTTTTAATTAAAAATACATTCAAGCAGTATGTATTAGCTGAAAGCTTGAAATCAGGCAACTGAATTAGAGGAAGTCACTGGCACTTTGAAGTGTTAAACCAGCTCATGGTAGCAGCAGCAGCCTCCACAGGTGTAGAGGGAATAGATATCTGCATTTGTACATTCAGCTTGTAAAGTCAATGATTTCTTCAGAGTTGACATGATTGTGATTTGAAAACGCAGGAGAGATGGGAAGAGGAAGAAAAGTTATCACTAAAAATGAGGTTTGACAGTGCTATCTAGTACAGTAGTTCTAAAGTATAGTAAAAAATAAAAAGGTGACCAGAAATAATGGGTTCTATTCATTAATACTTCCTTAGTTTAATGAATTGGTTTTGAATCCAAAACAAGCCTTGATAAATGTTCTTGTGTATTCAACAGATTAAAGGTAATTTTATTTAAGAAACTTTTTAAAAACTGTTCATTTCTTTAAATATTTCAAGTAAAAAATTAATAAATAAAATGTGACTAGTTATATCTTAACAGGGTACCCGTGCAATTAATGTGATGCAATAAACTGGAGCAGTTTGAGCTGTAGTAACTGCTCCTGGGTGCAGCATCTACACATGTGCTGGGGAAAGCACCAATTTGATCTGGAGCAGAGTAGGCCCCTGACTAGCTGGGTTGACTGGGTGCAATGTATGCCTGCAGTCAGCATCTACACATGTGTTTTGGCACAGTAAAGTAATCTGCCATAAGATACTACTGTCCCTGAGAGCACTATCCTATGATGGAGTTGATTCATTTACTACACTGTAATACCAACACACATGTAGACTATGATACTACTCCAGAGCTGATTAGTCTACTCCAGAGTAAAGTATATGTGTATACTGAGGCAGTCCAAGCAACCAGGGGAGCTGGGAACAGGGCGAAGCAAATGATGGTTTGCAAGCAGTTTGCTGGGAGCAAGAGGAAGAAAGCAAAGAGGAACCAGGCACCAGATCCTACTCTGGGAAGATAACTGAGCTAGGGTTGCCTGTGTTCTTGGCTTGCTGTTTGGTGAGTTGTGTGCTTGGGTGTGTATCCTGAGCAGCTGAGTGAACTGATTGCTGCCTGGGTGTGGAAAAGGGCCCTAACAAAGGGGGCCTAACCAGCCTAGGGCCAGGGAAGGTATATAAGGAGGTAGTCCAAGGGACCTGCAGAGCAGCAAACAGGGAGAAGCAAATGGGACAGTTTGCCATCCCTCTCTTTGAAGAGCAGCCTGAAAGGTAAGATTCTTTTTTTATATTGTAATTAGGACTGACTAACTACATTGTTTCATTTTAGCAGCTAAAACTCAGCAGCTAGACCAAGACTTTAACCCACTGTTTAACTAGATTCCAGAGTGAGGGGGATTTGCTTGGAAACTCTCTCACATTACTTCACCATAAGGTGGCTGAGAGGAAGGAGGCTGCAGGGAAAAGGGAACCCTTCAGCTCAAGGAACAGCAAACAGGCCAGCTGCAGAGGAGTTTGCTAGCAAAGGTCTGCCTGGAAAGAGAGGCACAAAGTGAGAGGCAGCAGATTAGAAGACCCAGCAACATGGCTGGAAGATGTTGCAATCTCAGAGTCACTGCCACTTCCAGCTCTTCCTCTGCTTCCTCCTGTTGAGATGTGTGGTCCTGCTTGGACAGACATTTTTTAGGCTTCCAGCCAGGTCCTGATTTGGTGCTGTGCAGACTGTGGCTTGCAGGTCCTTCCAGTATCAGCCAGGTGGGGTGGTGAGGGAAGTTTCTGCAATATAAGCAGTGCCTTCTGGTCGTGTCCCTCAGAGAGACGGCAAGAGAGCTACAGGAGAAAGTAGAAAGGCTCTGAAGCATCCACCACCATGAGGACTTAATTGATTCCATGCCGGAGGAAACCTCTGTGGAGGAAGGACTGCTAGAAGTGGTGCTAGAAAAGAAAGAGGGCATGGACTCCAAGGAAGGTGGAAACTAGAAGCTTGTATCTTTTGGCAGCAAGAAGAAGTCGTCATCTCCATGTGCAGTGGTATACCTAGAGAACAAATATGGAGTGGTAGCAACAGAAGAGAAGCACATTCTATTGGTGGAAGAGACCAAGCCAAGAATCCCCGAGGTGGTTGGAGACACCCTTCTGCCAGGGACGGAAGTGTTCATTTGCCAGCCCGACCCGTTGTCCCAGGAAGTCTGCTGCTTGCCTGGAGCCCATATCAAAGATGTCACAGAAGGATTACTGAGACTCCTCTGACCCTGTGACTACTACTCCATGCTGTTCATCCATGTGGGCACCTATGATACTGCCGGGGTGACCCTGGGCAGATCGAGAGTGACTACAAGGCTCTGGGTGCAAGGGTGAAAGGGAGTAGTCTGGGTTTGGCTCAGTGGGGACTGTGGTTTGCAGGTTCCTTCCAGTGATGGCCAGGTCAGGGAGTGCCTGCAGTGTGAGCAGTGCCTCTTGGTG
This sequence comes from Crocodylus porosus, assembly GCF_001723895.1. NCBI lineage: Eukaryota > Metazoa > Chordata > Crocodylia > Crocodylidae > Crocodylus > Crocodylus porosus. The sequence goes on along the minus strand of NW_017728943.1, from coordinate 3,346,216 downwards.
TCTTTCAGGCAAGAAAGCTACAGGAGAAGGTGGTGAGGCTCCGAAGCATTGTCCACCATAAGGAGTTCAGTTCAATGCTGGAGGAGACCTCTGGAACTGGAGGAAGAACTGCCAGAGGCAGCACTAGAGAAGAGAGAGAACATGGGCTCCCAGGAAGGTGGAAGCTTGTGGCCTCTGGCAGCAAGCAGAAATCTTCATCTCCACCTGCAGCAGTTCATTGGAGAACAGATATGCAGCCCTAGCAATAGAGAGGGAGGAGCACATTCCATGAATCACCAAGGTGGGAAGGATTGAGACAACTGCCACCAAGAAGAAGGGATGGCTGGTGGTGGTTAGAGACTCCCATCTGCAAGGGACAGAGGGAACTGTCTGCTGACCTAACCTATCTTAGGAAGTCATCTGCTTGCCCAGAGCCCAGATCCAAGATGTCAAGGAGAGATTACCAAGACTCATCCAGCCCTCTGACTACTACTCCATGCTGCTCATCCATGTAGGCACCAATGATACAGGGGAGACTGTGAGCAGCATCAAAAGTGACTACAGGGCTTTGGGTGTGAGGATGAAGGGGTCTGGGGCTCAGGCTGTGTTCTTTTCAATCCTTCCAGTCAAGGGAAAGGGCCTGGGCAGGAATGGGTGCATCTTGCAGATCAATACCTAGCTGCCCAGGTGATGTTGCCAGCAGGGCTTTGGCTTCTTCAACCATGGGATGTTTCATAGTTTTATAGTAGCTAGGGTCAGGAGGGACCTGACCCCCTGCCACAGGCAGGAATGTTTTCCAAGAAGACGGATTGCTGGGAAGAGATGATGTGATCCACCTGACAAAGAGAGGGAAGAACATGTTCGCAGACAGGCTCAATAACCTAGTGAGAAGGGCTTTAAACTAGGTTCACTGGGAGATGGAAATCAAATCCCTGGGGGGAAGTGCGGGACCTGGAAGAACAGCAAGCAGGAGGGGACAACAGGGAAGGCACGCTCATATTTCTGGAGAAATCAGGGCAATCAACTAGTTACCTCAGGTTCTTCTACACAAATGCACAGAGGCTGGGAAGCAGGAAGAATTGCAAGTCCTCACACAATCAAGGAACTATGATGTGACTGGAATAACAGGAACTTGGTGGGATAGCTCTCATGACTGAAGCACTGTCATGGATGGTACAAACTGTTCAGGAAGGACAGGCAGGGAGAAGAAGAGGAGTTGTGCTGTATGTCAAAGAGCTGTATGATTGCTCAGAGCTCCGGTATGAAACTGGAGGTAGGCCTGTTGAAAGTCTCTAAGTTAAGATTAGAGGAGAAAGCAACATGGGTGATGTTGTAGTGGGGGTCTGCTGTTGATCACCAGGCCAGGAGGAAGTGGTGGATGAGGCTTTCTTCAAACAGCTAGTGGGAGTTTCCAGATCCAAGCCCTGGTTCTCATGGGGGATTTCTGTCATCCTGACATCCACTGGGAGGGCAACACAGCAGTGCACAGCTATCCAGGAAGTTTTTTGGAGTGTTGGGGACAACTTCCTGGTGCAAGTGCTGAAGCAGCCAACTACAGGCCATGCTCTTCTTGATCTGCTGCTCACAAACAGGAATGAATTGGTGGGAAACGTAGTAGTGGATGGCAACTTGAGCAGCAGTGACCATGAGCAAGGTTCCCTCCAAGCTGCGGGCATGTGCAGCTGCGCACAATTTAATACCATGCCACACACTAATTAACACCACACACCCACCTGGAGAGGAAATGGGCTGCAGCATGGCAAGGCAAGGTGGGAGCTGGGGTTGGGGCTGATGCGGACTCTGCCGGTGCCAGGGAACTGCTCTGCTGGATTGGTGCCACTCCCCTCCTTTCAGCTGCTTTTACGCCGTGGACCTGGAGCTTGCTATCCCTGACCCAGGCTGCACCTGCCCTGCACTTCTGCCTGCCCACCTTGTCTGGCAGTGCTCTCTGGCGGCTGCAGGGAGTGGCACAGGCAGAGCTGGAGGAGGGGCCAGGCCAGGCAGCTGGGAGCAGCTATGTCCTTCTGCTCCTTCAGCGGGGAGCGCTGCAGGGGCTACTTCGAGCTGGGTTAGTGAGGGGTGCTGCCTGTAAGGCCCTGCTTCCCATAGGGCTTGGGGCCCACAGGGTACCCCTATGGGAGCCCTATTGCCTATAGGCATCCCTGACCCCTATAGAGACCCTGCTGCCCCTAGGGTGCCCCAGCTTCCCCTGCAGGGGCCCCCACTGCCTAGAGGGTGTCCATGCTCCCTTATAGGGGGCCCCTGTGCTCCCATGAGACCCTAGCCATAACCAACCAACCCAAACCTGGGGTCCCCTGAACCCCAGTTGTCTTTCCTGTCTGGTGCAGGGGGGGCTGGCGAGGTCCCTTCTAGCCCTTACAATCTATGACCGCTATAGACAACATCCAGTATCATGGGAGTTGCACTGCCTATAGGGTTCCCCTGCCCCTTGTGGGGACCCTAACCCTGAGAATAATGGTGAGGATCCATTACATGAGGATTCTAGTCTATTAGGCTTAGTGTAGTCTGGATCCAGGCTTAGTGAAAGAGGGAGGCGGGACTGAAGCAGTGCGCTCGCAGACTGAAGCAGTGTGCTCACAGATTGCTACACCTTGGAGGGAACATTGACCATGAGATGACTGAGTTCAGGATCCTGAGGAAAAGAAGAATGGAGAGCAGCAGAGTAAGGACCCTGGAGTTCAGAAAAGGAGACTGACTTGTTCAGAGAACTCACGGGCAGGACCCCTTGGGAAGCCACTCTGAAGGGGAGAGGAGTCCAGGAGAGCTGGCTGTACAGGCAGTCCTCAGACTTATGACACAATTGGTTCCTGAAAACCACATCTTAAGTCGAAACATTGTAAGTTGGAACCAATTTTCTCAGAACAAATAATGTTATAAATGGGGGATTGTTTCCTGAACCCAAGGCTCAATACCCTATTTTCACCAAAAATACCCCAGAATTTTGTACTCAGTCAATTACAGATGAGTAATATAGCTACATTAATGTATTCATATTGTAAATAGCAATCATATTGATTTGGAAGGACTTCTTTGAGGTGACTTTGCTGGACTTTTTGAAGGGTTATTGGCTGGAGTCTTGGCTGCAGGTTTTTCTGGAGTCTTGTCTGCTATCTTAAACAAAGTGTCCAAAGAAGTTTTGACAGATGTTCTCCAGGGAGATGAGTGACTTGGCAAACTTGTTCACTGGCGTGGTGTTGCATCGGATCAAGTGTTGTAAAGTTGAAACTGACATCATAAAGTTGAAACAGGGTGTCAATTTATAAACGTTGTAAGTGCAAAATGTAACTCGAAACATTTTAAGTCGAGGACTGCCTGTACATTAAGGAAGCCTTACTGAGAGTGCAGGAACAAACTATCCCGATGCACAGAAAGCCTTTTACTGACAGCCAAACTTTTTTCATTGACATGTTTTACCTGATGCATGTTTTCCAGAATGTAAATGTAACTCTTCTGCCAGGTCCCAATTAAAAGGGCTGGGTTCAAATTTAAGGGCTTAACATCAACCATCATTTTAAAAAAGTTTGTCAGCAAAAAGTTCTCATTAAAAAAAACAAACTTAGAGCTAACTATTCTACTTGACTGCAGCAATGGTTTTACAATGTGATACCCTATCCATTCCCCAACACCCCCACCCAAAAAAGGGCCCCTACTTATCCCCACACCCTGTTGCCTGACTGTACCCTGCACCATGCTGTTTACCCCCAGCCTTACCCCTGCCAATTCTGCTCCCCATACCCTGGAATGGACCCTCAAAGAAGCCTACCTACCACCCAACAGTATTACAGGCAGCCTGGGATACAATAGCAGCAGCTCATGGCTGAGAGAACGCACCCTGCAGAGTGCTGTGCTGGCACTTTAACATGAGGTGGTGCTTCAGTTTGTCAGCTTCAATCAAGCTTCAGCTGCTTAGTGTTTTTACTGATGGCTAAAATTTCATTTATTTTTATTTTTATTTTTGTTATAGACTTTACTAATAGCCATTTTTAGCCTGATTTTTATTATTCTTACTGGCAGTACATTTACTGACACTTGGCAACTCTGCTGAAGAGAATATGGATGGGAGAACTGCTTAAGCTAAAGTCATGAAAATAAATATTTATAAGCTGGGCAAGAAAATTTTAGGCTGTAAATTAGAAGACAAACTCTCTGTAATATCACAGGAATGATGTTCAGGAACAGCCTTATGGTTGATGGGAAAGTGTAGGGTGGGGGCAAAAAACCCTAACTTTTTAAAATGGACTTGTCAACCTTCTGAAAAGGGTTATGTGACATGGCTGCCTGAGATACCAGACAACTCTAATCCAGGAGGTCCCTTCCAGTCCTATCATTTCATGGTCAAGCCAGAGAAAGGAACCACTGACATCACCACCTCCATAAGTTTCTGTTTGAATTCTAGCTACTACCTCATTCTGGGAGTTTGAGGTTCCTGCTCTCATCTTCTCCAGCATCCAACTTTTCTTCCCCGCCTTATTTTTATTTCTTATTTTCCTCCTCTTGCCTTCAGCCTAAAAAGAATTTGGCTTAGCCAGCCAAAAAATGCACGCTTTGTAGCACTTTTGTGAGCTCATGATGAGAGAAGCAGCGCAAAACAATATGCTGGACAGGCCCTGGTTGGTAAAGTTTTGCTTCTAAGTAGTTGATAAAAACACCTGCTGTCTGTGTTTTTCAGTAGTAATGTTGCTGGTGAAGTCAACACCAGAGAGAGAAGCTGTATTTTTTTTTTTAACATTCTCTCCTCCCCCCCCCTCCTTTTCCCTTCTGTGGGTATGTATGTTTGTTTTGTTTTGTGTTATAGGAGGCAGGAATGGACTTGAAAAGCAGGAACAGCAAGGATTCAACCTCTCCTCAACTTTTCTCTTCTCTTCCCATTAGTGTGATTAGTTATTTATTTGATATTTTAAATGCTTTAATTTTATGTTGCCTTTTCCTGTATCTCTAGGAACTTTTTAAAATGTGTTTAATTGTGGGGTTGCTTTTGGATTAAACATGCTAGGGTCACTGTAGTAAAAATCTTGAAACTTGGTAAGAACTTTGATTTTCTAGGCTCATTTATTCTGTCAAAACTAACAAAGTAGTCCGCAGTTGGGTCCAAAGGTATACTGAAAACTGAAGAGGATTCAGAAGAGCAGCAAGAATGATCTGAGGCATGAAGAACTCACTTTGCAATAAATCAGGTATTCAGGTTGTAGCCATATTGGTCTACAGGCAAAAGGAATCAGAACTCATGGTAGAGGTGATATCTTTTATTAGACCAACTAGATTTCTGCAAAAAAAAAAACCCCAAAATATTTATTTGAAAGATTTTGTGGAGAAGTATCCTTCTTCAGGCACAGGAAAAAAGATTGTAAAAGTTCTCCTAGGTAGAAATGAAAGTCCATGTTTCATAGGAGAGTTGAAGGTGTGGTAAAATCTGTTTGGAACAGTTCATTTTATGCAGATTCAGCTCAGGAAAAGTTGGAATATAGTCTGTTTACCTCAAAGTTGTTTGGTGGCCAGCAGGATGTCAAGTCATATTTCCTTCTGGTTATGATGTTTCATATGTCACAGAAGAGTAAAAAGATGGAATGCTCTTCTGTGTACCTTGCAATGAGGAATTTAAAAAATTCAATTAATTCATGAAAAGAGCATCAGTGGGTGAAACTTAATGTTTGTCCGTAAGTACCTACAAAGGGAGGGAGTAGGTAGCTCTCTTAGCTTTCTAGATAAATGCATCAGAAATCCAGTAGCTGGAAGTGGAAGATAGGTCAATGCAAAGAAACACAGATGTCCAGGGGTCCAATCCTTTCTGGCCCTGGAGCCATCCCTCAAGATTGTGATGCTTAAAGCGGTTCATTTCTCTGGAGGCCACCAAAATCACAGACACACACTCATTAGATGGCACAAAAGGTGTATTTGCAAATAGGGTCAGAGCAGAGTCAAAAACTCAGATTACTCTGAACCCACCAAGGAATTTTGCAGGCTGTATTTATCTTTTTCCTCCTGGGCACGTGTGCAGAAACAGGAACTCTTACAGCTCACTTCCGTTTCATACAAGCATACATGTGGTTACATCACTACATACATCGCATGTATATTATAATTAACTACTTAAGTATGCAGGGTGGAGAGGTAAATATGCATCAGCTAATTAAGCATGCTCAGAGACTACTATAGGTAACCAAGAGTTTAAACCCCACCCCTTTCAAGGGCACAGTCAGTTGAATTCCAGCTTCTGTAATCTGCATGAGAGAGGCTAGGGAGAAGCTGGGGGAGAGTCTGCGATTTAGTATAAGCAAAGCTGTGGCAAGGCTGGGCAAGGAAAAAAGTCCTTGGCAGTGTTTCTTTCTTATCAGGTGCAAGATGCAAGCTGTGCATTTCTAACAATACTCCATTTCTAACAATATTCCATTTCTAACAATTGGGTGGGTAGGACACTACATGCAGTATGTACCCTGTGCCTGCCCCTCTGTGCTTTATATAGTGCTCTGCCTACAGTGCAATGCCTAGAGAGGGACTGGCCTGAGCTGCCCATTGCACAGGAGGCCAGCACAGGAAGCATCCTGCCCACAGCACCCTGCCTAACCAGCCCTGCATGCTGTCCCTGCCATGGCCCAATCTGGCCCACAGACTGGCCCAGAGACCCTCATCCGGTCCTGATGCCCAGGCTGTAGCTCAAGTATTTCATGAAACTGAATGCATAACATTGCCTTGATGCAGGCAGTAAATTCCTGCAAAACATCATGTGCATAGTAAAAATGTCTATCAAGCTATAAAAAGAGCCAACCAGTTACAAACGCTTAAAAATGTGTAACAACTTTATAGCTGGTTTCTATCCAGCTTAATTTGAACACATGGCAGAGCCTAGAGAATCAATAAATCTGAGGGAATAAAGATGAGTAGCTGAGGATAGAGACATTATAGGAAAACCATATGATTTGTTTGCATTACCTTTTACTGTGGGAGTATCTGTTGGACATTTGTTTACAAAGAGTAGCTGATAAAAACACAAGTTAAACAGTATGGCTTTTAAAAAATGAATACCAAATGGATGCCAAAAAAGGAAGTGGTGGAAGAAACAGGAAAATTTAAAAGCCACCAGATACAGATGGTGTCATTTAGGAATGGAGTGACTGACCCATTAGCAAAATCTCTTGTGCTTCAATATTGAGGTCAGCCCTCATACTGAAAGGAAACAAATACTGCACCTTAAATGGTATTTCATTCCCAGATTTGCTTCTGGGGCATTTAACTTAACGTTGGTTCTAAATAAATTGTTTAGATAAAAATATATATAAATAGCACAGACCTTTGATCACGATATGATTAAAGCAGTTTGAAAAAGGAAAGTTTTGCGGAAACAATTTAAATTTGATTTTTTTCCATTGTGAAGGATTCTAGATGGAATGATGCATGTTTAAGATGTTCTTTGTTTATTTTCAGACTTCCCTTTTCCCCTTCTCTTTTCCATAGGCTTCAATAAAATGAATGTTGTCCAAACTGCTATTACCCTTTTTCCTATTGCAGGGCCAACTTCGAAGTTGTAGTAACATTAGAAATTTAAACTGATAAAAGACAGAAGATTAAAATGAAAAAGTGAAGATTAAAATGAAAATGGGAGAGAAGAAGGGGGCAATACCTAATTTGTTTGTATTCAGTGACAAGAAAAGGTAACTGGGGGGGAAGGAAGACTGGGAATTAAGAAAAAAAGCACAATTGGAAGGTATTTTAACTATCTTTTTAAATTTCAAGTTTTTCTTTTTGTTTTTAAATTCATTTATCAAATCTAGATATCATGGAAACAAATCAACATTGTTTCCATAAAGAAAAATAATGCTTTTATCGGAATTCTTTGAATATTTCAGAGAATTAGGGGGAAAAAATATGAACAGGTTAACATAACTGCTAAGCATTTCGGAGTCCTTCTTGTAAGGCCATGAAGGAATCTTAGTCATTCTGAGAAAGGGTAATGTTGTGGCTCAGAAGCTGGCTAAGAGATGGAAAACAGATTAAGAGTTAATCAGTGGGGTTTTTTTATTGCAGAACCAAAATTAACTGTAAAAATTGCTATTTTTTGTATTCTGTGGCCATGTTTTTTCCCTTCAAGCCAAGGTACTTGGAAATCTTGTAATTTAAATTGTACTTCTGGCCTTTTCCCATTGTCTTCACAATCATACTGTAAGCATCAATGTTGTGTCCCTGGTGACCTTAAACTAGTATCAGGATTAGAGATGTGAAAGGTTAAACAATTCATCATCTAAGTAAGTGCCATGAACAGTGTGTGTCCCGGGTGGCTGGGAGGCCCTGGTGGCAGCAGGAGCACGGTGGCGGTAAGCAGGGAAGCTCCCGCAGATGCCGCCTGCACTGTTGGCAGGGGTGCGGGGGTCAGCAACCACCCACTGCCACCATCACCAGTGGGGGTCACAGACTGCCTGCAGATGCCACCAGCGGTGTTGGCGATGTGGTGGTGAGTGGTGACCACCTGCCAGCATCGCTGATAGTATCAGTGGTGCCTTTTTGCAGGGGGTGCACTGCCACACTCAGGGGGTGCACATGCACCTGCATACACCCCTTATGTGTCACCCCTGGTAAGTGCATGCATAACTGGTTAGCTTACTGGTTATCCTTTAGCTCCAGGCCAGCACAGTTTGGCAGGCAAGGGAAGTCCTGCAGTGCCCCCAGCAGGAATCGAGATGGAGAGGGGGTAAGAGGAGAACTAGTATCCATAGCCTAAGAAGAAAACAGGGAGCAGCCTAATGACAAGGGATCCTGGTTTTCTCTATTTAAAAATCACAAATTCTCTGATTTAACCCCCCCCCCCCCCAAATCTGTGATTAAAATGAAACACTGCTATATTCGGGTTTCCCTCACTTTATGGTTAGAGTTCTGCATTCTCGGTTTTTATTAAAAAAAAAAAACAAAAACAGAAATTCTTTGCAGTTTATTTTGGAAACATAAAAACCGGGATGAAATAGGGATTACAGGAAGACAAGGGGAAAAAATCAGTTTAAAACAGAGAAAAAGATGGTGAGGGAGGGAGGAAAGCTGGGACTAGGGGAGGGCTGCAGCACAGCCTGTAGGCTGTTCCTGGGACTGCAGCAGGGAGCAAAGGGGGAGTTGTTGGTGGGAGGGGGCGGTATGCGGCTCTTGTTGCTACGCATCCCCCCAGGAGGGCTCCAGGCTGGGGGACTGTCCCAGATCTGTGTGTGGGGTGAAAGCCAGCTGCGGCTGCAGGCTGGGCCGGTGGCAGCACCAGGCTCTTCCTGCCACCCACCCTGGGCGTCTGGGTGGGTGGCAGCCTGCTTTTGTCCCACATGTAGATCTGGGGTCCCACGTCCCCCCACCCACCCCAGAAGAGCCAGGCACAGCCCCACAGCCCTCCCAGGAGGTGTAGGCCCCCAGATCTGCAAAGTTTTCCAGTTAGTAAAATCCCAGATAACAGGGATTTTACTGTATTTATTTTTATGAAATGCAGCTGCCATACACTGGAAAAAAAAGTAAAAGATGGGTAAAAAGTCCAGATCTCTATGTGAATATGTCTGTGAAAATCAGTGTTCAGAAGTTTTCAAAAAGAGTAAACAGGAAGGTGAAGAGGAGGATGCACTGCGCTGCCAGTACTGACTGCGGCATTGAAGTCAGTTCTCATGCCGACAAGATAAAAGAACATGTAGAAAACAAATGACACATTCAAATTAGAAAAGAAGGTGAGATTAGGGATAAACAGGCCGTATCTGGAGCCTTTTAACAGGGCATTAATGAAAGAGAGAAGCCAACATGACTCTGTTAATGAATTTGTGTGTGCTGTTTGTTTTGCTGGTCAACCACTATTTCTCACAGAGGGACCGATTGGTGACTTTGTGCAGCAATACTGCCCAGCAGAAAAAATTCTTCCTAATGCAGGCAACCTCACTCATAAGTACCTCAGAGAAAATGACAAAGCTCTAGTATCTAAAGTGATTGAAAGAATGAATGGAAATATGGTGTCTAGTTTGATTTTTGATTAATCCCCTGATGCGTTGGATCGCCCAATTCTTGGCCTTTTGTTTTCACTTTTTTTATTTCAAAGTCAAAAAACCTGCACTGTCTTGTGCAGCTGTGACATTTATCCCATTTACTGACAGCCCAAGCATCCATGCAGCAGTAAATGCAATGTTAGAGATGTACCAACTGACTTGGGAAGATGTCGCTACCACTAACACAGATTCTGCCTCCTATCTGGCCAAGTTTTCACGGGAGATAAAACTCAATCACAGACTGGAGCTACTACGGGTTACTTGTTCCGCTCATATAATTCATGTTGCACCATCTTCAGACACAGATATGGAAGAAATGAGAGACATGAAATCTTTTGTTGTTGGATTTGGGGCTGTTTTCAAGCATGCGAACAAGCTGAAGGCCCAAGCGCCAGAGCAGCTGGTGGAGGGAGGGGCCTGAGGCAGCGCAACCCCCTTCTCTCTCCTGCTGCTGGCGCAGAGCTGGTGACTGGGCTCCAGAGCCCAGCACAGCTGTTTGTAGCCAGCCCGCTGCTTGCTGCAGCTGCCCAGAGCCCAGGCTGGCTACAAACAGCTGGGACACTGCAAGCCCTGCTGGGAGCAGCCTGGGCCCCGTTGCTGGCAGCAGCTACCCAGAGCCGGGGCTGGCCATCGCATGCTGAGCAAAATGGCCTCATGTGCCATGCTCTGCACACGTGCTCTGGGTTGCCAACCCCTTGTTGCAGAAATTGCTATGGTTCGTTTCTCGGGAGGTGAAGAACTCTCAGTCACAGACACACTCCATTAG
>NW_017728943.1:3331118-3335319 GCF_001723895.1 Crocodylus porosus | reverse complement strand
TTAACTACTTAAGTATGCGGGGCAGATAGGCTTATATGCATTAGCTAATTGCGCCTGCTCAGAAAGTACTTTAGGTTACAAAAAGTTCAAACCTTTCCTGCTTCAAGGCCAGGAGACCATTGAAAATTGCAATTTACTCTTATCTGCATGAGAACGCAAAGGAGTATATGCTTTACTGTAACAAAGAGATAGTAAATTTGCAGAACAAAGAGAGAGTGATACCTTAATACAAAGAGCCCTTAGTAGCTTCTCCTCCAACCTCTCTCCCCCACCAGGGAGAGCTGACAGCTGTGCTGTTCTAACAACACTATTGATAATGCATTTTCAATAATATTTCTAACACCCTGACCTACATGAACATGCCTATCCCTGATGGTGTGGAACTGGATGTGACGGCTCTTTGGAATACCCACCAAGACACACTTCCCAACTTCAGTAAAGTTGCAAGACAAGCTTTGAGTGTACCCCCTTGATCAGGGGATGCAGAATGCTTATTTTCAAAGCTGGACTACATCCAAGAGAGCAAGAGGCTCAACAAGAGTGAGGATACACTTAAGAAAACTATGCGAGTCTATGCAAACTAGGATTTCTGGAAAAATTATTAGTTTTGATAGGGCACAAAAATTACATTTGTATATAAAAAGTTTAGCCTAACCTTACCATACTTTGTTCTTTTTCTAATGATTCAAGATCAGTTTATGAAAACCTGAGTTTTTACCCAAAAAACTTAAGAAAAATAAATACTGTTGGACTTTATTTTTCTGTTTGTAAATCCTTGTTCATGGGTACTACCGTAGGGAGTTACGACAGTAAGATGATGGTACTTCTGGTGAGTACAACTATTTCTTGCTATAATACAAATGTAGCAACCGTTTAAACCTGTATGAATTGTTCAGCGTGCTAAAAAGTATACAGGTTTCCCTTGATTTTATGCAGGTTCTGTATGGGCCATTCATGCCAGTTAACATGGAGTTGAACTGAAAAATGGGTGTAAATCAGTAAAAACTGAATGACTTAAAGCAGGGAATTTATCAGTGAAAAGCAGTAAAAACTGAGAATGCAGAACACTGCTCTACATGCGTTCCTGGAAAATGGTGCATAACTCAAATTCACGTAAAGGGAACTCACTTTATAATGTAACAAACAGGGATATGTTCCAAGACCTCAACTGTACTGACCCCCAGATCCACTTCTACAAGACAGTTTGGGTACTCACCAACAGTAGACAGTACACAAGCACAGGGTGGTTGTGAATGTTACCATAATGGGGATGGCAACTACAGAAACACGTCACAGACAATGAGCAAGGAGCACGGATGCACACAGGAGACTATATTTTGGTGTATGTCATTCCTGCAATGCACTGCACAAATCAGCTGACTGTGGGCTTCCACCACACCGATCACATAAGAGTGAATTTACCTCGCACATAACAAATTTTTGGTATAAAAAGTGTCATCGGTAACAGCAAATTTGCACATACAGAACCTCCATAAAGCAAGAAAAAAATTGTATGTGTATGTGTTTATGTATTCTATCTATCAAGCTATCTATGGGCTTTGTCTGTCTGTCTGTCTGTCTGTAAGCCTCTTAGAGCACTCCGATTGGTTGTCTTGGCCAGTCACAATGCTTACTGAAACACACAATCAGAGTGCTTGGCACAGACAGCCAGAGGCACAGGGGTGGGGGTTGCACGGCTAGATGCAGAGCAGCAGCAGTGCAGATTGGTGGCTGGCAGCAGCCACCACTGGGTGCAAACTTCCCCCACCCCCCCAGGAGGCAGTGGTGGCATGGGGTGGTGGTGCACGGTGCTCCATCCCACGTGCATCCATCGTTCCCCCTGCCCCAATCATTCTTGATGAAAAATTCACTTTGTGTGTATCAAATGAACACCATGTTTTATTAATATATTTTCAATGTTAAAGCCAATTTGGAAGCCTACCAGTGCCTCAGTCATGATAATCAAATAAATTCTAAGTACCTATAAATTTTGGTATTTCATTTTGTGTTTTTTTTATCGTGGAACAATCAGAGCTCCCCCCTTGCTCACCAGGATGCAGGTCCAGGCCTCTCACTCCCAACTCATGGGTCCGCAGCTGCCAGAGCTATGGAGCCAGGGATCTGGGTCCACAGCCCCCTGCCCCTACAGCACATAAGGTTACCATATTTCCAGTATCAAAAAAGAGGACACCTGTGAGAGGGAGGGAGGGAAGTTAAGGGGAGGGGTATGATGGGGGGGGGCAGCAGTGATAGGCCCGTGCCTTGCCTTGCCTCTGTTCCTCACTCCTAAGCCCCTGCCCCCCCAGCCTCCTCTCACTCCCAACCCACAACTCCCTGCCTCCCAGTGCTGCTGGCGTCCCTCACTCCTGCCCCACAGCTCCCTGGCCCCCAGCCCTGCTGTCCAAGCAGTAGGGCTGTGTGAAATGTCTGCAGGAAGTGTGCTGCACAATAGTAGGGAGTCGGGTCCCTCCATGATGAGCTGCTCACAGCTCCACCCTGCTCCCCACCCAGGCCCTGCAGCTATGCACTCCAGCCCTGAGCCCCAAGCCCCACGCAACCACCTGGCTGGGCAGCAGCCCTAGCCCCAGCCCTGCCCAACTTCCTCCCTATGGGGGCCTCAATCCCATCACCCCCCGACTTACCTACAGGAGCTGCTCTCCAGGCTGCCTGGCAGCTACATGCATGTACGTGGAGCCTCTGCCTGACCACCCTCCTCCTGCTCTTCCCAGCCCCTTGCAGGCTGGAACTGCCTGCAGAACTCATTGCGAAAGTGGAAAATCTGTATGTTTCTCTGTTAAAATGAGAAATCTGTCTTTTAACTAAGAAAAGGGGAAAATCTACATGTTTTTCCATTTTTCTGTGGGAAACAGAAAACCAGGACCCCTGCTGACGACTTGTTAATTAAGCCACTGGCTGCTTGTGCATAGGTGCTCCCTCCTCACTCCCAACCCTGGGGCTTCATGTGGGCTGTGTTGTCTGACTGGGCTTGCATCCTCCTTCCTTCCCCCACCCCCCCAGTCAGAGGACTCCACAAGAAACTCCCAGCAGCAGCTGTCTGACCTGCTATGTTATCAGTTAATTGTTCAATCAACATAATTAGAGGAAGTTAAATGAGTTGGATTTTTTTTTAATGATATTTACATCTGTAATCTGTATTGGTTAGCTCTGATGCTGTGGAGCTGGCCAAACCATGGCACTGGGATCCTGGCATGTCTGGAGCAGGCCCACTAGTTTGTAGTGTGGGAAACAGCAGGAATGGTGGCAGTGGCAAATAATTCCTCAGTTCAACGATGATCATCTACCCTGGCTCACGGATGGGCTTTCAGATGACTAAATAGTCCAATTCTTGAGCCACAGACCGATCAGCAGCATTTGCAGGTCTTTCCACAGGCAGGCCAGGCTGTAGGCCAGGGCTGTTCTCCTTTTCCTTCCTCCACTCTCTCTCCTCTGCTTCGAGGGCTTCAACATAGGCTACTGCTCAGTTGTGGCTGTGGCACCACCTGAGCTGGTCAGGCAGCCAGGTCCTCCCAGCACTTTCTCGAGGTGTCCTCAGTATATCCTTGTAGTCTCAGCTGTAGCTCAGGCTGCTACTAAGCTGGGAGAAGAGTACTTGTTTTGGGAGTCGAGGGGTCTACTCTCAACAGCGAGCTGGGGACCTGCAATCCAGGCCGTGCAAGCAGAGCTCAGGGCGGCCGAGGAGGGCCTCGTACGAAGTCAGTGCACACCGACTACCTGAGGGCCGAGAAAGTAACTACAGGAGTAGCTGCGCGCACCCAACGCTCGCTGCTCCTGCTCCAAGCAGCTGCGCCGGCGCGGACTCCAGCAGCTCCGGGCGGGGGCGGGGGCGGGACCGCACCGGTGCCGATCAAAGTGATTGACGGGTTAGGGGCGGGGCCTATACGGTTTCTCCGCCACGAGGGGCGGGGCCACAGGTCCGTCAGCGTGATTGGCGGGAGCTGTGCAGGAAGCACGCCCCTCGTGATTGGCATGGGGCCGGTTTGGAGCGAGGGGGGCGGGGTAGAGCGGTGGTTCGGCCGCTGTGATTGGCAGGTGGCGGCGGCGGGTGGGTGGCTCGGCCGCTGTGATTGGCAGGCAGCGGCAGCGGGGGTGCTGAGGCCGCGGAGCGGTTTGTTTTGCTGGCGGTGCGGGCGCCCCGTGGAGGCGGCGAAGGAGAGTCAGGGACGCCCCTCCCTCTCCCCCT
>NW_017728943.1:3326988-3331018 GCF_001723895.1 Crocodylus porosus | reverse complement strand
GGAGCGCGCCCGCCCCTTCTCGTCCCGTCCTGTCCCCCGGGGCTGAGCAGCCGCGCGGGTGTGTGCCTGGCCCGCGCCGGGGGGTGCAGCCGCCGTGGCTTGTCCCGGCGCCGGCTGTGGGGGGCAGCGGGGAGCCGCGCGGGGCCGGGGAGAGTGACGCTCTGGCGGAGGCGGCGCGGCCCCCGAGCCGGCCCTCGGCAGGGCTGACGGACGTCCGAGCTGGGCTGCAGCCGGTGGGGGGGGGGCATGGAGTCGCTTCGGAGGGGAAGGTTGTGGCTGTGGCAGCGGTCGGAGACAGGGGATGAAATCTCAAGTGCGCGGTGTCCCGCGCGAGCCTCCGCCTCGTCCCCGTGGCTCTTCCTTCAGGTTTAGAGACGAGCAGCCGAGGAGCTGGGAGAAGCAGGGCAGGCGGCTGTGGTAGCCATGGCTGACCTGGCTGCTCTGCTGGGCTACCGCTTCAGATCTGTGCAGGGAACAGTTCTTCCCAGCCAGGTTTCTCGGCTACCCGGCTGTTTGTTCTGCTGAGGATGAGAAGAGTTGGACGTTTCTGCCGACCAGAGCTAACTTAGTCATGCCTGTGTGCTGGCAGGGGAAGCGCAGTTGTTAGTTCAGTTGCAGTGTGGTGTAATTGCTGTGCTTTGGGGGTTACAGATTTGACTTTTCTTTTCCCCTTGCATGTCCCTCAGATAACTCTCTACTGTGCTGTTTTGTCTCCGGCACAAATTAGTTCCTGTGTTTTTAAATTATAAACCCATGCAGCATCAGTCACCCTGGTTAAAATAAACACGTATTGCTTGCTTGCAGATATATATGCATTCAGTTGCATAAGGATTGGCTTCCCGGGGTGAGCGCAGTAGCCTGCCTTCTCCACAGGAACAAACCTGGTGGTCTTTAAATGCACAATAATTGGGAAGGAGAATGTCATCTTTCCACTAAAATGTCCTTGGATTACCATTGCATACCCACTAGTTGTGCATGGTCATGCCTTAATCTTGCACAATGAAAAGATATGATTTCACAGGTGGCTAAGATGTGGCATAGACTAGCATAGTAGGCTAACTATTAAAAAGCTAATGGAAGAGCACTGATCATGCTTTTCCATCATCCTGAGCATATTCCTGGTTACAAGAAGTAATCTTACCTGGATTTTAAATAATTCCATATTGAGAGTTTTCAGCAGGATGTCTGTCTGGCATCTGTGACGGTTTCATACAGAAGTTCAGCTAACATAGGTAATTTGTCCAATCTAGCTCCCTTTTTCTTTGTAAGGTAGCCTAAACAAAAGATGCAGTTTAAGACGATGTTGAATATTAACCAAGGAGTATTAGTCTTAATGCAACTGAAGTTTCTTAAAGCTGATTTGGTGGCATGTTGGAAGTGGTTTTGCTGAATTTCATTCTGTACAGAAGGCTCTTTAGCAGTGACTAAGATGCTGATGCTGCTTTTGTTAAAGAGAAATGTGCTTGTGTTTGAGAAGCAGAGGGGAGAGCTGTGTTAAGGCTGACTGGCTTGTGCTAGGCCTAGATTGAAACGCTCACTGCAGGCCCAGCTGCAGTTAAGTCTTTCCCTCAGTCTGCTTTTTTTTTTTTTTCCTGCCTGTGTCATTTCCTTCCCTTGGCTCACACGCTTACCCGTAAGCCGGGCCCTTAGGTTTTGCTGTATTGACAGCCCCTGTTGCATTGTGGGGGGAGGGGGAAGGAATGAATCTGCCATCTACTACCACTTCTCAGTTCCGAACCTTTTTGGAATCTGTAGGGGTTCTCAAACTGTTTTATCCCGTACAAAAGTATAGAGGTGCTGTTTATCACATTTATAAGACAAGTGATTTCCACATGTCTTCATATCTGCCAGTACCCTAGACAACAGCTTGCAAAGTTGATGTTAAATAATTACCATAAATTTCACTGAGCTGCATGGCCCTTGGCTCCCCCACTTCTTAGTGCAAATAGTATTGTATTAATATTTGATTACAGGAAATGTCTAGAGGTCTGAATCAGGGATTGAGGGCCCCTTTAGGTCTGTGCAGTACCTAAGCTGTGGAGCTTTATTACTGGTTGCAGGCCTTGTGGCATACAGTCTTTTTATTTAAGACACTGTTACTCTCACAGAGTACCATATGTTGTACTGACCACCATACAGTGGAGGCCTTTTAATTAAACTTTTCAAAAGAGCAAGGTTTTAAGGTATATGTTGATGCTACTTTGTTTTTAACTTGTAAAATTAGTTAATTGGCCATAAGTCTCCTAGCCATTTGTGTGAACAAACTTCATGCCACTTAGGTGAAAAAAAAATGTGTTTATCAGTCAGAGATGAACAGACTCTACTGTCGCAGAATCTCCCATTCTCATACCATACAAAATAGCATGCTGGTTTATAGGGGTTTACAGGCTTCCTGTTTTTACCAGTGTGCAAATGCTTTCTACTCTTTGTTTGTTTGAACCTTAAGATTTGCTCTCTCTTGCAAAACTGGTTCCATCTTTGCTGTATAAAATGCACTGTCTCTGTTTATTACACAAGTCTGAATGAGTTTCAAGTGAAATACATTCTTTATTGCAAAAAAGTAGCTTTTTCTGGCAATAGCAATTTCTCTGTATTAACATTATAAAATCCTAGACTACCGTTTTTAAAACATGAAAAGCATTTCCTGGACAATGTCTTTCTTGTACAAGGTAGAAACTGTATTCTTCAAACCAAATGGGCCTCTAGAGAATTGGGGTTTCACAGTGGTCTTAAAAAAATGTTTCACTTTGTAATAACTTCTCCATTGTACCATTTGCAGCACTAACAGCTTAATGTTTCACTTTTTAAAAAGTTGTAATAAAAAGTATTGATTAGATTAAAATGCATACCCTTTGACATCTTTCAAAAGGCAAATACAAATCTGTTACAATACAAACCTTAACAAACGTTACACTTTCATCTAAAATGAGCAAAGCTCAGGTATTTACAAATTCAGCATGTAGTGAAAATGGAAGATGGTGCGGGATCTTCACTTCCTACCTCCCCAAAATAACCTTTAAAAAAAAGTCAGTTGTATATTACAGAAGTAGGTTAGGTTGAACACATCAAATATTTTTGGGTAAATGCTTTTAGCAGTCTTTACAGGGGTGTAGGTTGTAGCTGTGTTGGTCTAAGGACATAGGCAGATTCAGATTCACCCAAAGAACTTTGCCTGCTTTTAGCAGTCTTTAACTTTTTGTATCTGCATATATCTATAAATGATTACAGTTACAAATGCTTACTGATAAAACTGCTGTGCAGATCAGTCTTAAATTTGAGCATGCAAGGTGCTTAGTGTTTTTGACCCTTGGAATTGCAAGATGGAACTCAAATGTGTCAGTATAGTCAAACATATTATATATTGTTTATATAGACAACAAACAAATTCAGAACAAAAATATCTAAAAACTTATTCAAAACAGTCTCCAGTACGCTTTAACACAACGACCAAATTAGAGGCCAGAGATGACATGAAACATAAATGCTGTGTTTATTAATCGTGCTGTGTTACCTGCAGTTGCTGTTGTTTGAACAGCATTATTGTTCAGATACAAATATGCACAAATCATGAAGTGAGAATTGTATATTTAGGGGGTCCACCAAGATGTGCTGTTGTCATCTCTATCCTGTGATAGAACCAGCAGGTGTACTTTCATGTCCCCCTTGCTCTGTGGGTTCTCAGAGTTCTTCAATCACAATTTCTTATTTTTAAGCTGTTTCTGCCACCTGAAGTGTGAGCTACTTATGCAAACACCAGTGGAGTGATGGATTATACAGTGGGGAAATATAATTAATTATACACAAAGTGCTGTCAGATGCCTAAAATAACCAAATGAGACAAAGGAGAAAAAAATACTCTTAGTTCTACTACTCCTTGGTGCTACTTATAACAGTATTAACAAAAAGACTTCAGGTCTGTGGGCATGAACAGGCATACAGTTATAGAGGTATACCTTGTATACAGTTATAGAAGGCCAATCGTACCTTGTCATGCATCCACAGATGCATCCCAAGCAGGTCCATGGAGGTG
>NW_017728943.1:3319123-3326888 GCF_001723895.1 Crocodylus porosus | reverse complement strand
ATGGGACCTGAACCTGTTCAGCCTCCACAAGAGAAGGCTGAGGGGGGATCTAGTGGCCTGTTACAAACTAGTCAGGGGGGACCAGCAGGCACTGGGGAAGTCCCTGTTCCCCTGAGCACTACCAGATGCATAAAACTTGCAAAGGACCCAGGAGATTACCAGGTGCTAAATGAATCTGCCTTACGAACAGCAAAAGAGGAACTAAATCCATCAGAGTATCACAAAATCATTATTAGAAAAAACATAGGGGCGGACGGGGGTTACATTAGCTGAGATGCATCAGCTTCTGGGACCATAGGAAAGTAGGACTAGAAGGGACCTTACAAAGTCACCTGGTCCAGCTCCCTGCCTAAGACAAGATCATACCTGGTTAAACCATCCCAGCCAAGTATCTGTCTAACCAGCTCTTGAAAACTTCCAAGGATGGAGATGCCACTACTTCTTTAGGTAGCCTGTTCCAATGTCTGACACCCCTTCTCCACACCCCATAGTGAGAAAGTTCCTCCTGATCTCCAAGCTAAATTTCCTTTGTTGCTGTGGTTTGAGGCCATTCATAGAATCATAGAAGTAGGGTTGGAAAGGACTTTGTAGATCTTCAAGTCTGACCCCCCGCCTGGGCGGGAGAACAGACTGGACTCAAATGAATCCAGCTAGGTAGTCATCAAACCTCTTCTTAAAGATCCCCAGGGTAGGAGCCAGCACCACTTCCCTAGGAAGTTGGTTCCAGCTCCTGGCTGCCCTAACTGTGAAGTAGTTCTTGCGGATGTCTAATCTAAACCTACTCTCTAATAATTTGTGTCCATTGTTCCTTGTCATGCCAGGGGGGCATTGCTCCCAGTCCTGTTCCCTACAGCCACAGAGACAGGCTATTTCCATCTTCTTTTTAATTGCTTTTAGGTATTTGAAGATTGTTATCAAATCCCTTCTCGGTCTTCTCTTCTTCAGGCTAAGTAACTCCTTATAAGTCATGCTTCCCAGGCTCCTAATAATTTTTGTCGCCTCTTGCCAATCTGTCCGCATCTTTCTTGAAGTGCAGTGCCCAAAGCTGGACAAAGTACTCCAGGTGAGGCCTTACCAATGCTGAATAGAGCAGAAGAAGAGTTTTTGCTTCATTTGCATGAGATGCTCCTATTAATATAACCTGATATGCTGTTGGCTTTTTTTGCTTGTATTCAGCTTATGGTCTACCGCTGAATTCCCAAACTTATATTGCCTACCGCCTTCCAGATGTACCAGCTGCTCGCATACCCCAACCAGCATACGGCTTATATTTTAACCCTTTAAATGTCAATTTTTATAATGAAAATTAAATCTGCTGTTACACAAATTCTCGTGGGTCCCCTCCCCCCCAAGATGCTCTGTGTACCTCCAGGGGTATGTGTACCATGGTTTGGGAACTCCTGGTCTGCTGTAATCTGTAGGTCCTTCTTTCCAGTATGGCAGCCTAGCCAATCATTCCCCAGTCTGTATTTGTTCCAGGTGTAGGACTTGAATTTAATCTGGTTGATGTTGGACCATTTCTCCAGTTTATTCAGATCACTAGATCTGAGCCCTACCCCCTTGAGTATCTGCAACTCCACCCAACTTGGTGTCATCCACAAATTTACCAAGTGTGCACTCAGTCCCATCATCTAGATCATTAATTAAGATGTTAAACAATACAGGAGAGACCCCCTGAGAAGGACCCACTTAGTACCTCCTCCCAACTATGCATTGAAGAATTGCTGATTATTTGTTGAGAATGATGATCCAATACTCAGTTTTGTATTGCCACTATTTGTACAGGATCTGATCTGTGCAAAAACTGAACTGCACTGTAGTGCTGTGATAAGCCCAGGACTTAAACTAAATAGAGAACTCTGAAGGACCATGTTTTATAGACAGCAGCTGTTGCTTCAAAAGGGGGGCAGTCCCTTTGTCTGTCTGTCCAAGCTAAAGTGGGTGCAAGCATTCTCAGCATTGGTCTAACTGATCTTATTCAAGTCAGTAAAAACTTTACCAGTAACTTCAGTTAGACCAGAGTGAGGTCAGTGCTTTCAAAAATCCCATGCACACTTCCAAACAGGAACTGTGTATTTGTCCAAATATAGCACAGTGGGACTCATTTTGACTAGGGCTTTTGGGTGCTACGTTACAGTTTTCCACTCTTGTTTTTAAGCTTTAATGGCTTGCTGTCTTTTATGGAAATGTTGGCAAGTTTTTCCCCCCACACACACATCTCCTTTAGGGACTTTAAGAATCAAATTTTTTCATTGTGTCTTAATTAATAAATGTGTTACTGGCCCAGACTTCTTAATAAAAAGAGTGGGCCAATAATAAACATGCTGAGCTAACTTTAGGAATGGTTATGCGAAGCATGCAGTATGCAAGGAGAGGATACTTGCTTTTATATGTGCTTTTGCTACACCAAATATGAAGGGTCCCTTACTAATCTGTCCTGCAACCAGACTGGATTAAAAAATGCTGATCTTTCTTGAAATGGGTTTTGAGTCTTTAAATTAAGCCTATAAAGTTGTTTAAACAGGAGCCCCAGAAATAGATCTAAGTTTCAATTTAAGACCTTTATGAACTGCTACCTTTAAATATGTTAGGACAAAGTGGAATCATGGATTAATCCCAGTAGTAATTAGATTTTAAATATTGCGGCCTAAATTTAAGTAGAGAAATTTTTACAATCTTATTTGTGGTGTTATTTCTGCTTATATCACTGATAAAGCATCAGTGGCTTTCACAATTCAAAAAAGCCAGCTTTCCACATATTCATGAAAAATGCCATAGAGAACAACAGTTTTTTTTTTTCTTTGAGTTTGCTACTTGTTGGTTCAGACACATGACCAGGTTACCTTCTTACTACTAGAGGAGATTCAGCTGAATAAAGTATTTGTCAAAGAAACAAGTGCACTGAGGGAGAGGAAAAAAAGTTTTGATAAGTGCAGAATGTAGTAGTTCAATAATATAATTCACACATAAGCATGGACAGCAAAAACACAAAATTTACTGCTTAAAAGGGAAGGGAACTTGCAATTAAATCTGCTAAATTGCAGTAACTGATCTCACCTGTTTCATTTGCTAACAAGTTATTGGAGTTTAACTTCATGTAGTATGGGATAGTAGTGAACAGATGAAACAGTTACAACAGAGCAGCAGACATACTCATGAGTAATAAAGGCTAAGGACTTCCTTTTAATGTAGTGTAATAGCTTCAGCTATACATATAGTGATAAGTTATATGACTGAGAGCATCCAGTCCCTAGTTTTTTTAAACCTCTGTAGGATGGTCAAATTATCATGATCTGGCCTGCTTTCTTATGGAGATGGGATAGTACCTTAGAAATGAGCCAGTTTGAGCAGAGGTGTGTGCGCCACGTGCCAATTTTCTCTTCTCTGTACTGGGCAATTTAGTTGAATTACTATGTTTGTGAAATCAAAAACTTAATATGTTATGCTTTACCTAAAAACATCTATGGAACAATTCAACTACTTCACTTCTGTCAAGTCCTGCAGTACCTTCTGTTATTTCAGTTTTAGGATGCATAGTGGTTTGTCTCCTGAACTCAGGCAGGCTCTGAGGTGATGCAGTGTATTGGGTACTTACAGCCATAATTGTATCAAATCAGTTGTAATCAAGTTGTAATCAAGTTAAAATGGTGGTGTAGTTGGTAAAGGTTAACAAACTCAGTAATATGGATTTGACTGAATAATTACAAATAAACCTTCACCATGACTCTTCTCCTGCATTACACTTCTAAGTCTGCTTATACAGAGACTAGTTACAAATGACACAGTTCAGGTTTGTAATGGCAAAAATTTCTTTTCACATAACTGGATTAACTGGATTAAAGCCTCGATTGATCCGAGACTCTGAGGGAGTACACACACAGCACTTGGAGACCTTTTCAAGAGGGGAACATTTCAGAAGGGTAGAAGCTAGTACATTCTAATTGTTGTGTGAAAAAACAAAGGAGGATTCAGCTGCAGCAAACCAGCTCCAACTTTAACACCCTTTTGTCTAGGCTTACAGTTGGAGCTGATTTGCTGCAGCTGAATTTTCTCCATTTATTCACACACAGCATTATAATGTACCTGCTTCTGCCCTCTTGATTTTCCCTTTTGAAAGGGGTCCCAAGTTTCATGTGTCCACACCTTAATCTTGTTTAAGGGATCCAGTAAAGCCTTGTGCATGCTAAGTTTACACCCCATGGAGTAGAGGAAAGCCAGGACTTTTGAGTTAGTCCTGTTTGCACTACAGCCAATGACTTATGGTTACTTGACCCCTTTCACAGTTGTAGCAAAATGTGAGGTCACTTGATTTGGCTTTTACTATCACAATAGCTGGTCTGAAGCACCTTAGCACAGTGGGGTGATGAAACATTTGAAGTGTGTGGACTCTGCAGACCAAAGTGCCTGCTAAGCTGGGGACTAGCAGGTCTCAGTAGTGTCTGAACTCGGCATGTTACTGAAATTCATTGTTGCTGCCCATCTTGGTTTTGGGTTTTTTCCGGAGGAGCAGCTGATGGCTCCAAGTTCCTACACCCTGTTTTCAGGCAAACAAATTGAAACTGAAATAAGCAGGCAAAGTCAATGTATATCTTGGCTGGTCAAGGAGGAAAGACAATAGAAATCTTGCCATCTCGGTTTCACTGGAGAGCAGGGCCCCTTGTTCTTTGAAAGAGAGCACTTCAGAGCCTAAAATTTTCCTAAGACTCCATGCAGTGTGCAGCTGAATAACAGTGCTCTTAAGGAGGAAGCAGCTTCATCTTTTACTCAATCTCCAAAGCTCAGCTTTAGAGAGAGATTCCATTGGCCTCCGGTTTCCCATTAACTGTGAGGCAGAAAACGTGTCTGGTTCCCCTTCGCAAGATGCTCAGAGCTCTGAGCCACAGTTATGATCAGAGCCTTGGCAGGCTGCTGTTGTAATAAGTGACTGGCCTCCCAGTTGTGAGTTTGATCTCTGCTCTGAAGGCCTTGACTGGCAGTTGCCATTAGCACTCCTGCTCCTGCCCCATTTTGACTTGCATCTTGAAGATGTTTTCAAGTCTCACTAATTGTCTCAGCCTGTGTTCTGTGATTTCTTATCTTTTGGGGAATAAGGAGGGACAAGCCCTTAACGGTCAGAACAAATGTTGGAGACCCTAGAACTACTCCAAAATAACTTGTTGACAGCTTCCTTGCTATTACGCAGGGTTGGCTGAATCATCAAGCAGAGGATGGTTCCTGAGGGGTGCAGACTTTAGAGGTGAAAGGGGAAAGGAGGTTGTCAAGTTTCCTGTGGCAACAGAATATTTTGAATCGTCCTCTGTATGCAGTCTGATTCACTGTCTAGCAAATCTTCCTGGGTCACATTACTTTATTTTTTGAGTGACTGTGCCCAATTAGGCAAAATATGGGCTTGAGCTTCAGGAATTCTTAAGTTTAAAACCTGGCTTTGAGCTGATTTTTTTTTTTTTTTATTAATGACATTGGGCAAGAAATTTTAAACTCTCACCTAATGCTGACTTGCCTGTGGAACATAAGTGCCATACTGGGTCAGACCAGTGGTCTGTATTGCATGGTTTAATGTCTCCGGCAGTGGTAGAGGTAGATGCTGTGCTATACAGGGAGAGCACTGAACCAGATATCTCTAGAGCAACCTATCCCCTATTCAGTAGTGTCACTGGTATCTACTGTTTATTGGTTTAGAGATGCCAGAGGAAGCCTATCCAACCATTCCATTCAGTAACCATTAATAGATCTGTCTTCCATGAATTTATCCAGTCTATTTTTTGAGCCTGGCTATGCTGTCTGCCTTCACCACCTCCTGTGGCAATGAATTCCACAACTTAACTACACACTGAGTAACAAGTACTTTTTCTAGTTAGTTTTAAACCTGTCATCTATTAATTTGCTGACATCTTCTAGCAGGAGATGCAAAGAAGGCAGAGCTACTCAAAAGCTACTTTGCCTCAGTCTTCACAAAAAAAATGAGCTGTAGCCAGACACCTAATAAGAATTATCTGGATAAGGAAGGGGGCAAACCGAGGGATGAGATAACAAAATAAATGGTCAAAGAAAGAGCTTTTGATGGGTTTGAATGAATTCAGGTCAGCAGGGCCGAATGAGCTTAATTCAAGGGTACTGAAGGAACTAGCAGAGGAGATCTCGGAGCTGTTGTCAATGATCTTCAAAAAGTCATGGGAGAGGGGCCAGGTACCAGAGAACAGGACAAGGGCCAATGTAGTGCCTCTCTTTAAAAAAGGCAAAAAGGAGGACCTGAGGAATTACAGACTGGTTAACCTTACCTCAATACCTGGGAAATTACTGGAGTTTATCTTAAGGAAGGCCATTTGCAAAAATATGGAGGAGGAAAGGCTGATCACAAGCATGTCAAACAAAATTGATCTCTTTCTTTGAGAAAGTAATTGCTTGGGTGAATGAAGGGAATGTTATGGATATATCTGGATTTCAGTAAGGCTTTTAACAGGGTTGCATACAACCTTCTCGTAAACAAATTGGAAACGTGTGGGCTTAACGAAACTATTATAAGGTAGATAGATAACTGGTTCAATAGCCACAAGCAAAGGGTAATTTTTAACAGCTCCATTTCAGAATGGCAGGAGGTTTTGAATGGAGCCCTGCAGGGGTCTGTCCTGGGCTCAGTGCTGTTTTCAGTGCTTCTTGAGCAAGTCTGCAGATGACAAGAAACTGGGAAGGTTTGCAAACACATTGGAAGATGAGAGCTCACTTCAGAAGGATCTTGACAGATTGCAAAGCTGGGCTGAAGTTAACAGGATGAAATTCAGTGCTGACAAATGCAAGGTGTCATACTTTGGGCAGAATAATCAAAAATACAGATACACAACGGGTAACACCTGACTGGATGGCAGCACTACTGAGAAAGATCTGGGAGCCTTGATAGATCAGACTCGATATGAATCTGCATCATGATGCAGCTACATCAAAGGGAGATGTGGTTTTGAGATGCATCAATAGAAGCATTAGGTGCAAGACACGAGAGGTGATAATGCCTCTATACTCAGCATTGGTTAGGCCTCATCTAGAGTATTGTGTGCAGTTTTGGGCTCCACATTTTATAAAGGAGGTGGAGAATTTAGAGCATCCAGAGGCAAGCAATAAAGGGTGATACAAGGCTTGGGAAGCAAGTCATATGAGGAGAGGCTAAAGGAGCTAGGCATGTTCAACTTGTGGAAAAGGCACTTAAGAGGGAACATAACTGTCTTCACATACTTGAAAAGCTGCCATAAAGAAGGAAAGCATCTTTTCTCTCTGGCTGCCAAGAGGAGGATGTGGGCCAATGGCTTGAAATTGTAGCAAAGTAAGTCTTAGAATGGATATCAGGAAAAACTTCACTATGAGGCAGTGGAGTAGACTGCCTGGGGAAACAGTGGACTCTCCATTACTGAAGGTGTTTAAGAAGAAGTTGGACAGTCACTGGTCAGGGACAGTTTAGGCATAGTTATGCTTATGTTCCACTGCTGGCATTTCCAATGATTCTGGGCTTTGTTGATTGCCCTCTTCCCCTTTCTGCTACATGTATCAGGTGTTTTTAAGTCTCCCTTAGGGATTGGTGTTGGCTTCAGGTAGAGATGGGGATTTTGACTGGGGTGTGCCAGTGCTCCTGCTGGGACTGAAGCTGGAGGTTCCTGTCTAGAAAGTCTTGCCCCTCTGTTCATGGTCAGACCAATCGCCGTATTTGGGGTTAGGAAGGAATTTTACCCCATGGGCATATTGGTACAGACTGGGGGGGAGTTGCCTTCCTCTGTAGCAG
>NW_017728943.1:3304772-3318928 GCF_001723895.1 Crocodylus porosus | reverse complement strand
TAGCTGCCCTAACTGTGAAGTAGTTCTTGCGGATGTCTAATCTAAACCTACTCTCTAATAATCTGTGTCCATTGTTCCTTGTCATGCCAGGGGGTGCTAGGGGAAACAGTGTCTCCCCCTAAACCCTTCTGGTCCCCCCTAGCTATAATTGATAGCCTTTCATAGAAGCAAGACATTGGTTGCTGTGGTTCCCCTTCTTTACCTGGGGCAAGTTAAGGTATTAGGTCTAAGTTGTGTCAGGGTTCATGGTAGCCTTATGTAGAGTTTCAATTATGGGTTGTATAGAATGGCTTGGATAGAGATGATACTGCCTCAGGAAGGAGGCTGGACCAGATGGCTCCTGAAGGTCCCTTCCAGTCCCATTTATCTATGAGTCTATAGTTCTGTAATTTCAGCTGATGCCTCTTAGTTCTTGTATTCTCGGACTTGGTGTACAAAAGTTCCTTGGTCCATAA
This sequence comes from Crocodylus porosus, assembly GCF_001723895.1. Taxonomy (NCBI): domain Eukaryota; kingdom Metazoa; phylum Chordata; order Crocodylia; family Crocodylidae; genus Crocodylus; species Crocodylus porosus. Next base: position 3,318,473 of record NW_017728943.1, on the reverse strand, counting down.
TATCTTAAGGCAGTTTCTTGAAAGAAGCAAAGAAATGACAAAAAATTCAAGATCAGGAAATGCGAAATATGTCAGGGTAAAATTCTGGCTTCATTAAAGTTGATGGGAATTTTGCCTATGATTTCTATTAAACTAAAATTTCAATCCCTGTCTTCCATTCCTGTACAGAACTCCTGTATGGAGTTGTGGAACTTCATAATTATTGAAGAATGTGAAGATGTAGTTTATATATTTGAAAAGATCTCTAAACTGGATCATGTATTTAAAAACCAGATGCAAACAAGAATTTTCCAGCTGATACTCACCAGGTGAACTTGCCTCTTAAACTCTTACTGCTTTCAGATGAACAGGAGGCTTTGAACTCCATCATGAAAGACCTGGTTGCCCTCCAAATGGGCCGACGTCACAGGCTACCTGGCCTTGAAACCATGAAGAATAAGGACACCACTCACTCAAGCAAGCAGGTAATGGACTACTTAAAGCAATAACATTGTGGCCTTGTGGCAAGGGAGAGAATAGGTCAGCAGCAGGTCTGTCTGCTTAAAATGCTAGTGCCTTGTTTCAACTGAAGTAGTGTAAAAGTATGTGCCTACTTTGTGGGCCTTATGCTACCTTCGTTCAGGTTAGGTCCCTGGTGTGTATCTGCTTCTATCATTTTACTTATTATTGTAGACTAAGAAGGGCAGAGCAGCTCAGCATTTTGCCACCTTAGATGTATTAATGAGGGGATGTTATCTGGATAGATCTGCTGAAAATTATACCAAGTGGTATTCTTGTTGCGCAGTTCACATTTCTTTATATATCAGCATTTATTAAAACTTCTTTTTTTCTTTTAAGAAAAAACACAATGCCAGCAACCCAGCCCTCCTGAGCAGCCCTGCAATAACAAACCAATGTGCCTCTGCGGTAGAAGAAAAAAAAATTCCGGTAAGGATACTGGCTTCCATGTCACTACTAGCAAGTGTAAGTTAAGAGCATGTTTTAAACTATGCAGTGTGACCTTTAAAGACCACATTTAAGCAGGTGTGGGAGGTTAAGGAAGCATTTTTCTTTTGTTGGCTCTGCTTTATGGCACAGGGATATACTTTTGTAGTAATATTTCTATGTGAAGGAGAAACCTGGAAAATAGCAATGCTGAAAGGGACTTGGGTCAGAGTTATAGCAGACAAGGCTTCGGCTTGCAATGTTAAATTGAAGACACTGGTTCTAGGCTACACACGGAGATGAAAAATAGGTCACAAACTAAAAGACCCTGTCTCCTTATGGGTTTGATTAGGTTGCACTTAAAACTACAAAGAGAAGAGTTAGGCACCCATAATATAGAAGGAAATTCAAAAAGAACAGCAAAATAAGTTGTCTAGGAGCTTGACTTAAGTGAAACTGCAACAGCCTTTCTTCAAAACAGTTATTTACAAGTGTCTGAGTTGAGTGAACACCAGTGCCTAACAATGCAGATGTCTGGACTCAGTGGCCCACAAGACTCATTTCAGGGTTCGTATGAAGGAGGGAAGCTATTTGGGTGACCCAGTTGTATTGCATCACTAAGAATAATGGGTTGAAACTGAACAAAGAAAAACTACATTTTTGGGGGCAAGTGGAGTAAGCCCTACAAGTGAAGTTCAGGAGACTGGAAAAGTGCCCCACAGAAAGTGGCGGAAGCCTCATTACTTCAGTTTCTTAAAAGTAATCTACATGAACCTTTGGACACTTCTGTAGAGAAGAATCCTGTATTAGCGTCTTGCAGAGAAAGAGGGCAAAAAATAGTTTAAAAAAAAAATGTATCGTCTCTGAAGGGGTTGAATGCGCGAGGATCGGCTACTTTGGAAATTCTATTCATGATCTATGTTGTTTGAGTAAAATACTGTAATGTAAAAGCAACACTTTTTAATGCACAGATATTTGTCCATTGCTATCTTTTAAGAATCAATTTAAGTTATTGGTGATTAAAAGCAAAAGACCAGAAGGCTTTGGAGGTGTTGCATACACTTAACAAAATGCTTGTGTGTCCCAGGTTCCATAGTGTGCCTGTATGTTGCCCTATATGTATAGATAAAGTGGTTTTAGAAGTGTGATTTTAAATTTTACTCATCCTGGCAATGTGTAATCAGTTATACTTTGCTGCTATCAAAGATGTCCCACATTTGGTAATTGCAGGTTAAACACTAAACTTCTTTGCCAGCGGAGACAAAGATTTGGTGCTTATTAGGTTGAAGAGTCTTGCTCAATACCTATTATTTCTTACATGGGTGTGGTCTACTCAGCTGTCATACTTGGGTCTCTGATGCTCAGTAAATTCAAGAAAGGATGCTGAGTAGGGTTCTTCAATTGGAGGTAGTAAGGCCAATGATCAAATTGTGGCTTGTGCCATAAGTTGAAATGAGCCTGTTGTTGACCTATAATTCATTTGCATGTGTTGTAAATCCCAGTTTGTGCAACCAAGTTGCTTGGAAGAGGCTTGAGATGAAAGTTATTGGGGATGGGGGAATAAGGATTCAATCTGTACGGTGTCTTAATGTGCCTTTTTCAAGCCAGTACATATTTCTGTGGTATGCAACCTTTCTATGTTAGTCTGTTTTATGAGGGGGTGCTTTTTCCCAGAAACCTGTTGTGCTGTTTCATGTCATAATGTCCATGCCTGTTTCTTTTTATTCTTTCTTCACTTCTTTTGTCTCCAGTGTGTCTCTTTGTTCATATCTCTTCCTGTTTTTTCTGTCTTCACTTTTTTTTTTTTTTTCTTCCTCCCCATTCCTTTGCTCACCAGAAGGCTTCCTGCTGCCTGGAGTGGAGAAGTCTGTGAGCAGCCCTTGGGGCTACATGGTCCAGTATATAGGTTCATGCAGCTGAGCTGTATGTTGTGGGAACAGACGTGGCTTGAGCCAGTGGGCTGCTTTCTGAGCCTGCAGTTTTTGTGGAACAGCCACAGGAAAATGGAGACTGAGTTTCAAGAAACTACCCATTCACCCACAGTAGTGGATTTACAGCAAGTAACCAGATGGAATTTGAGGTTATCCCACCTCTCCTTTCTCTGATCGTTAACCTCCCCCCAGCACACAGTTAAACTGGTCATCTCTCTGGTGGCCTGCACTCCAAGCTGAGAAACATTGCCCAATCTTGTGCAGTGTCCAGATGTCTACTGCCCTTAGGGATGAATTGCCAAAGATTGTATAAACTTGCCTGGAATCTACTTTTTCTCACAGACGTTGATCATACATGGATCTGTTTCGTAGAAACATGAGACTAGAAGCACCCTCCTGGGCCATTAAATTCCATCCCTTGCTCTATCAGGCCATGGGCAACTGGTGCCTCCTGAGTCTGGGGGGGGGGCACCTGCAGAAGCCAGCAGTGGCAGGGATGGAGCTGGTGAGTACCTGCAGAAGCTGCCAGCAGTGTCGGCGGTGGGGCTGGGGCTGGTGAGCACCTGCAGAAGCTGATGGCAGCAGGAACAGCTCTGTCCGGGGGTGGGGGAGAGCATGCCCGCCCCTCACCAGTTGTCTATCTGTCAGGCATTCATGTTGTATAACTCTGCAGGGAGGGACACAGCATGTGTATGTGAGTTTCAGACTCGACCCACGGGCTGTAATTCCTAGTCCCTCATCCCAAACCTCATAAGAAGCCTGGTGCTTCAATCAAATCTCTTGTATCACCCAGAGCACTCAAAGTAATAGAAAGTATGACCAAATGTTTTAAAAAGCAATTTAGTATTTGTATATTGGAGATCCTTTAAAGGAGAAGTAAGTAAAGAGATCCAATTTTTAAATTGCCTTCTGAGGTATGTTTTACTCCTGTCCTGCAATTTTTTCCAATGTTGGTATTGGTTGTTTAAACACTTATCAGACTTCCAGTCACTAACATACCTATTTTGGAAGGAAAGAAGGTATCTGAATATAATGGCCTGTCTTTTGGAGCTAAAGGAATAACTTGGAGAGCAGAGTGAGCAGTACAAGGGTATATACCTGAGCCTAATTGGTGTATAGAATAATTTGTAAAGAGTTTGGGAACTCAGAGTGAAGGGTATTATACAGTGTGGTTATGACATTCAGGGGGCCTTTCAATTCGTTCACTAAAACAGTCCCTGCATTAGAGCGCGGATCTTAAGATCCCTTGTCTTCTTACATTGCATCATTTTCATTGCTATTTATGTGATGCATACAAGTATTTTTTCTCTCTCTTGTTTTTTTTTTTTTTACAGTCAGTCCTCACTTGATTTTTTTTTTTGTGTGTGTGCCTATTCTTTGCATGCATCAGATCAGTAATTATGTCCTTTCTGTCAACAAATTAGCTAAAATTTTGGCATGCTGATGAGCACAATTGTTACTGTTAAGAAGGATATAATATGCAGATACAGTGTGGCACATTTATGCAACAGCAGTGAATAACCAACCAGAAAAACAGGCATTTCTATCTAAGCCCCATTTGTAAAAATGATGTAAGTGCCTAACCCACTTTTGAGAATGAAACTTAGGCTCCAGTATTTCTTAAGTGTACTTGGAAATTTTACCATTTATTGAAAACTCTTTAAATTTCCCTTTACTAAGTATACTTTTTGGTATCCTTAAAATCCTAAGGTCCTGCATCTGTTGAACTTAGTAATGTTTATTCAAGTGGCAGTGTCAAAGGGAAGTCTTTGAAATTAATACAGAAATTCATGCTCTTCCCTGGGACCAGAGAGTTTTTCAGTTAAAATTTCCTTGACTACTAGATAAATCTAAAGATAGTTATCCAAAAGTTTATCTCTTTAGTGTGAGGTAGAGACTAATTAATATAAAAAAAAATCAACAATTTTTATTTGTTATCTGCCACGATAGTGTTCAGCTCAAAACTGGAATAGTAAAGCACAGAATTTAAAGCTTTGTTTTTCTTGCTGATGCTGGAGCTAGAGAAACAATATTATGTATTCACATATATATATTTTATATCTTATATTATCTTTAAATCAATTTTCAGATAAGGCAACAGGACCTCAGTGCACTAAGGCCTAACTGCATTTTTTAATTTAAAAATTACTCACTGAGTTACAGGTCAACAGTTTAAAAGGACATAGAAGAATCAAATTTGGCTGTTAGTATTTCTTTCCCAGTTGTGTCTTGTCTTAGGACACCCGAGGAAACAGAGAGCATTTTTCCCTAATGGGGCTTCTTCAGGGTTTATTAGTTTATTTTGAAATATTCCAAGTGACAGAGCTTCTGCAACTTCTCTTAAAAGACTGTTCCATAGTTTAGTACAACTTGCAGCAAGGACACTTTTATAAACAGGCACTCTAAATATTACCTTCCTTAATTTCATCTTAATACCTGTTTGGCAAGTCTAAGTAATTTCTTCTCTTTCTTTGCTAGTACTCCAACTGCGGCCTGACCAGTGCCGCATAGAGGGGGAGGAGGATCACCTCCTTGGACCTGCTTGAGATGCATCTGTGGATGCATGACAAGGTACAGTTGGTCTTCCTGACCACTTCCCCACACTGTCAGCCCATGTTCATTTTGGCATCAGTAATGACTCCAAGATCCTTTTCTGCCTTTGCACTGACAAGAAGGGTGTTCCCCAGCCTGTAGGTATGCTGCTGGTTCTTCCTCCCCAGGTGCATACTAGAGCAATACTGAGAGGCACTTTCAGTCTTCCTGGTCTGAGAACTTCTGTATGTATGTCCGAAAAAAAGGCTAAAGTAATTTTTGAGCTGTCAAAGTCTCAACACATAAGCAACCTCATCTGGTACACAGGTGTCTCTCCCTGCATTATAGCCTTAATAGATTCGCGTAAGAGAGAGGTTTTTTCACCCAGTTAGTTTGAAGATATACCATACTTTCTCGCATTCAACATCCACCTTTTCCTTCCAACATGCACCCCTCCACCCCCAAAAAAGTTGGAACATGTTTTAAGTGGGAAAGCTGGTGTGGGGGAGGGGGTTGGCTAGAAAAGAAGCAAACCTGAAGAGATTGTGCATGGCATGCAGTCAGGGCTGTCCCTGGGGCTGGGGGGAATGAATCGGGGTGACTGCTCTGGACCCCATGCTTGGGGGAGCCCCACAGAGCTGAGCATAGCGGCCACAGCCCCTCCTGCAGGGCCCGCCTAGTGCTGGTAACTGCATTGCCGCCACCACCGCCAGCTTTGCGTCTGGCCGTTCACCCTGCCCACCCCTCGAAGTTGCTGACTTCTGAAGCCGTAAGTGAGCTGCTGGTAGTATCTTGATGAGGCTTGTGACATGGAAACAATATCTTATTTGCAGGAACTTCTATAAAGAACTAATGTTTTTGCTGCTGCCCTTGCAAGGGTCGTCTTGGGCCTAACCTTGTGTGACATGAAGTAAATCCTCCTGAAAACATAATGTCTAGGAAGTGTGGCATCCCAAGAAACAGTCTGGGTGAAGTAGTAGACACCAGGAGATTCTTGATACCGCACTTCCTGGATATTCTGTTTCCCAGGAGGACTTACTCTGTTACATAATCAGCCATGACTGGAATAATATTTTTTTCTATGTCCTGCTTTCTAAAAACAAGGTGTGTATTTGCTTGGGGTAGAGGGGTAGATGCTGTATGTGGAAAAAATGATATTTTGCAGACCATTATGTGTCTACTGTTTCTTTTACTCTTGACTACAGCTGAAACAGATCAGATATGTAGAGCTTCAGTTTCAGCATCCTTTTGCATAAAATTCTTCCTTCCCTCACACCTGAGCAAACATCTTTAGGAAAGCCAGTATGTAAATTACCTTGACTAGATTATTGTTCCTCTGGTCAGGAAACCCATTTGTCATGGTCAGTTATGTACCTACAACCCGTCTGCAGGAATACTGTGTAGTGAACAGTGAACGCATGGTCCCTTTGAACTGCATTCTTGACCACTGGGTCTGCCAGATATTTCCTCTAGCTTAAAGAGCGTTTCCTGGCCATATTTTTTTGAAGTTCCTAGATGTATGATTGCCTATTGTCTAAGGCTTTCACAGATGGCTCAGTCTACTCCAGTCACATAAATTGTGCATCAGAAATTATGAAGCCTTATCAGAACAGAGTATTTTCCTTTTATTTTTTATCTTTGTGATCTAAATTGGGATTTCAGTTTTGGTCTCAAGAGATGAAAGTTTAGCCCAATGAACTTTGTGTACGGTCTGTCACCCTCTGAATATGTAAGTTAATACACAGTCTATATAGTCACTCCATTAACACCATGGATCACATGAATGGTGATTTTTTTTATACACTTGAAAAGTGGCTTAAAAATTAAATTGCATTATGCAAGCACTGGATGTAAATCCGTAGTACAGAGTATATTTTTATTTTGAAGCAGAGATGTATTTGTTATGCAAAAAGAAGATGGTTCTTTATCTTATGTTTACAGTGTTTACTTTGTACAGGAAGAGTTACTTGAGGTAACTCCATTGTCCAGTTGGAGCTGAAATTAACTTTAAATTGACTTTTTAAGAAATTTGATATTCGTTGTTGGATCGCTTGGGCAGTCTATAACAGACTGTTCAAACTTTTGATGTAGTTAAACTGCAGGCAAAGAAATTATGTTCTAATTTTTGTAAGGTTTCATGGTGACTATCTAATAGACTAGACAGGATCAGTTAATAGCGTAGTTTATTCTTAGTGTCATGGTGATGCAGGTAATTCAGCCAATTTGATCTCCTCTTCCTGTTGATTTGCTTGTTGCAGTTCTGTTCATTGAAATGAATTGAAGGGGAGAGATAGTGGATGCATGTCAAGAATTCTCATACTTGGATTACTTGCTCCCTACAGCTATTGCTGCAATTCAAAAACTCCATAGCCATGTACTAGTTTTTAGTTTTCATCAGAGGGAAATTGGATGGGATCAAAAAATTCTCCTTCTCTGGTAGTCTCTTATGCTGACTCTTATGCTTATGCCCCTCTGTTCCTCGCAGCCCCTCTGCACCTCTCCAGTTCTTTGTCACCTCCTCCTGCTCATCCCAGATGTAGCTGCTTCCCTACCTGTTCCTTGTAATATTATGTGCATGTGTCATCCCTTGGTCTGTCGGCTACAGTTTGTCTGCTTACCTTCCCTTTTGCAAAGACCTTTTACATGCCTCATTCCCTATTTTGCCTAGTCAGTGAGAGCTTTGATAAAGAAGAAAGATAACCCTATTTCATCTACTCTGGTAAATTTACTTATATATTTTAAAAGATTTATAAAGAGGAATCTGTATCACAACAACTAATCTGGTGTATCAATTGAATGTTAAGAGTCAAATATTTCTGGCTGCTTTGTATTGCTTTCTTGATGCAAAACAGCCTCAAATCCATCTTCACTGGCCTGATGGCTTCAAATATGCATACTGTTTTGGATATATTGTGGCAAATCCACCAGAAGGCAAACTTCAGATGTTACAAAATTGATTCTGCTCATACATTGCCCATGTACCTGGAACATTAGGAGAAAAATATTATGTACAGAATCCTCTTGCTGTGTAAATGGAAAGAGATGGTAGGAAAGGACAAGCCAAAGTCTTGCCACATCTACTAAAAGGACAGAATAGACTAACAACTTGGTGATTCAGGATGGAAGTTGTCAGAAGCGTGGATTCATTTTTGAAGGCACATGGTTGGGACTTCCTTATGGCATAAGAAACAATTGACATGAGATTTTTTTTGTAAGTTTTCATGGTGCCCATATCTAATAAACTAGACAGTCAATGAATAGCTCAGCTCATTCTTAACTAGTGTCATAGTGATATGAAATAATAGAGAAGACATAATAAGTACAACATAAAGCATTCTTAGCCAGAAATGAATACCATATTTTCTTACAACAGTTTCCTCCCAAAAAACAGCTGTTGGAAATTGCAGTGTTCATTATACACAAGAAATACAGTGAGAACAGCTTCTGCTGGTTATAGGCAGAAGTGAAAGTAAAATCTGCCAGGATTCACTGGGACCAGAATAGTGAGTAGGCTACTGCTCTCTAGTAGCGTGCCTTCTGAGCTATGCGTGCGCACGGCTGTACACAATAAAAAATGATACCGCGCAATAACTTTTTAATGCTGTGCACACAGTAGCATACTGATTCAGGGGCGGAGGGGGAGGAGGCAGTAGGGGGCCATGGCCCCCGGGTGCTGGCCTGGGGCGGGGTTTGCCCAGTGCCATAGCAAGGAGGTACCGACACTCCCCCCGCTGCCGCCGGCGGCTTGACATCCAGCCGCTCGCCACCCACCTTGATCTGGCCACAGGCTGCTGCAGGGCTGGGGAGAGCGGTAGGCACACTGAGGTACCCATGCACTCCCAGTCAGGATTGCTCACAGATCACTAAACCTTAGAGGGAACATTGCTCTCCAGCTGTTGTTACTCAGGTATTTACTACAAGGAAAGATCTTTCTTCATTCTGCCTTTCAAAAACAAGGTATGTATTATATTCCAGTATGTGTTGTATGTGGGAAAATATAGTATATTACTCTTGTAATTTCGCATGTTCCACATTCAGGTCTCAAAGATCTTCATTGTGTGCATTGTTATAACATGTATGAAACATGCCAAAGAGTTTGAGAATCTAACCTTCTTTTTCTTCTCTCTTGGCAGAACGATGTAAGGATAAAGTTTGAATATAATGGGGAAAGACGGTAAGTGTGCCTTCATTGTTCTCGCATGTACAAAATCTCTCCTGAAGTATACTACTCGGACTATGCTGGGGTTGAATGGAATCTACTGCTTTGACTCTTACAAATTAATATGATTTTCTGAAATGGTTTCCTATGGATTATTTGAGGTACTGTATCTAGGGTAGATAATGGGACAGTGTCTGCTGGAAATCTTGATGAGCTCATGCTTTCTGTCATTGGCCCCAGTAATTTTGCTCCTCTTTTCCGTACTTCTGCCTCCCAGGGTAGTGCCTTAGTGCTACTTGAATTCATGGACTAGAATCCTTTTTGGTGTAATTTGGTCAGATGGTCTTACTGAAATAAGATAAATCTTTCCCTCCTTTTCAGCACAAACATGCTCTCTTCTTCATTCCCTGAGCTAAAAGAAATCTGTCCATGATATATCAGTCAGTTGATTTAGCGATTGTCTCTAAACGTCTGCACACATGTCAAAGCAGAGTAATTTAGAGGTCCCATGTGTGGGAAGAACAGCTGTAATATTTGTGGGGTTTCCTTGTGTTTGCATTGTTGAATGGAAGATGGGACTCCTTGATATACCCAGTGGTATAAATCATAATGGTATACAAAGCAGAAGAAAACTGAGGACTTGGGTAGTCCTGATGGATTATTCCCATGTATGTCCCAGATTTCCCCTATCCTAGTTTGTTTTGCTTCTACTTGGAAAATACATTTTAGAGAGAGAATTGTTTTTGCGGTATAAACTTTGCAGAAAAAACTCTTAAAATCTTTGAGGTAAAGAGAACTTTAGTGTAAAGCAACACTGAGGTACTTCAGGGTGTCACTGAAGTTGAATGAGCATGTTTAGGACAGTTTAGAGTGCCTCAGCTGTAAGTGGAAAGGGAATTTCTTTTCCTAGGTCCTAATTCAGTAAAATACTTAAATGCATAGGCTTCTTGAAATCAATAGAGCATCTTGGTTGTATACAGTAATGCATGCATTTGAGTGCTTTACTGAATCCCAAGGCCTTGGGATTTATATAACCATTGTTAGAGGAAAAAAAGGCTCCATATATTTCCTCTGTCCCCAACAGTTTTATTTTGCTGAAGTGGCCAGTCTTTTTGAAAATGGTCATACAAAGACAATACACATAGGTGGCTTCATTATGTGGTCATCTGGCTACCGTTACTAATACATGTAAGGCTCATTAACTTCAGTAGGAGTCGTTTAAGCCACTGTGGATGCTTTAAGTAAAAGGTTATAGGAGAGCACTTGTGATCTGTAATACTTTACGAACTCCCAAGCCTACTCCAGTATTTTGACTAATGGAAAGTTGGGTTTCTTGGGGGTGTCATTATTTGCTTTATAGACCCCTTTCTTTCTCTGGAAAATCATTTTCATGTCATGTCAAGTTAAGTTAGTGCAGCTTATTAAAAATAATTAACGGATGAAATCAAACTAATAGATGATCAATTTTAGAGGTGGTGTGCCTTCTGGTAGTGTTTACTGAGTTTCCCTACTAAACTTTGAGGGGGTTTTTTACAGTAATTTTTCTATTAAAAATTCTTCCTGTCTACACAATCACTGACTCCTCCTCTAGCACCTGTCTAGCATTCTTCCTGTCTACACATTGCCATAAACTCCTGGACGATCGATTTCACACTTAATATTAGGAAAAACTTCTTCCACAGTCTGGACACCCTGACTGTAAATAAGCTCCCTCTCTAGAGGTGGTGCAATCACCTACCTTGGAAATCTTCAAAAGGAGACTGGACAGTCACCTCACTGGGGTCACCTGACCCCCAGTTGTCTTTCCTGCTTGGTGTGGGGGGCTGGACCCGATGATCTTCCAAGGTCCCTTCCAGCCTTACAATCTATGAATCAATGCACACAATCCAAAAATAAATTTGAAATCTTCTGTTTGTCATTTTGTATATTAATTGGTAAATGATAATGTAATTTTTTTTTAATCTAACATTAAATGACTTACAGCTTGATTAGCCACTTGTTACTGCTAGTTTCACTTGGCTTAGGACTATGAGTTCAGGGCAGTTTGATTTCCACCCCCCGTGTGCTTCATTTCCTGATACCCTGTCCGTAGCACTGGCCTGCACTTTGGTGGTAGCAGACATGGAAAGGAAAGACTTCTCACTGATCCCAGTTTTTGCTCATTTGTATTTTTTATAATACTGAGTTTTACAAGGCATTAAAAGGAACCAAACTAACCCTGTAAATCACTTTCACGCGTGCAGCTTTACTTCCAGCAATTAAGTTAGAAAAGTCCTGCATTTGCTATCCTTTTGGGGACACAAGGATATTTTGTTGAAAGAAATATGAATAATGAATAAAATATCTTGTACACAACCAACTAACATTTTAAAGTCTTTGTGATTCCATGTAGACAGAGGAACATTCTTGAAGTTTAAGAACACCTTGCTTGCATTCTTAAGGTGTTGATAAATCTTGGAATTATTTCAATTTTCTTTTCCTAGGAGTACAAATGACAATGTCTTGAAAATAGAGGTGCTAGAAGAAGAGTCAGTGATTTGTATAAGCCTGCTTTTTACAAAAAAACAGATATTGTACTCTAGCACTTGCAGAGTTCTGTGTAGGATTCAAGCATATAGACCCAAATTTTGTACCAAGAGGAAATTCAGAAGTAGTTGTAGTTGAAGTCTCCTGCAAATCCTAATAGAGCACTGACACAATCTGGCTTCCAGTGTTGCACAGGGATGGTACGGAGTACAACAGAGCCTCTGTGCAACATGCCGCAATATCTTGTGATATAGTGCCATGACAAAGTAACTCGGAAGTGAAATCTCGTCAACACAGTGCTATCATCTTTCACATCTCCTTCCCGAGTGGGCATGTTTAAGATGGCACAGAGCTCAGGGGAGTAGCAGGGGTTTTCAGCAGAAACATTGAAATGAAAAGGTTGATTGTATGTTAGACTAATTATGCAGTTACGCTTGCCTGATTTCCCCATTCCCAAAGTGGTATGCAGTTACAGACAGCAGGCTTGCCCTGAGAATGTAAGTGTGTGTGTTTGGTTTCAAAGAAGCTGCCAGATCTAACCACAAATATTTAAGGTGGTCAGGCAGGAATGGCCTCCTTAAACCCTGAACTCCATGATTTTTGTTAGTTTAAAACTCTGTGCGCTCTTCTAATAGAGCTGTTTTTGGTGCCACAAATCTGGTTTTAGTGCACTGCATGTAGAATGGAAGCCTTTATAAGGAGCTTCAGTGCAGCTGAAAGCAGTGTTCATTTGCCCAGTGCCATAGTACTGTAATTTCATGGATTGGCTTCTTAGTAATATGTAGAAAATGTTATTGTAGGCTGCCTTTGTAACAAGGACAATTAGTTCGAAATAGTTGAATGTTGTAGGTCTGCTAATAAGACTAACTTTCCATGGGAAGGAGCAGGGGAAGTAAACTGAAGCTAAAGAGTACTTGGTATTGATGAAAGATGTTGGATTGACAGTGTTGCACACTGCCATCTGTCCACAGGATAGATGCAGTCTATGGTGCATAAACTGCAGCGATTTGCCTCGGCACTCATCTGAAGGGGTCACTTTTTCTAAGAATGGAATAGGAGTTGAGTTTCTTTGGCCTATTTGGCCATTATTGTTAAAAGTCTGGCAGCCCAGTTGCCCATTAGTCCTAACAGTCATGGCTTCTGTGATGGAGACTTCATTACAAAGGAGATTTATGAGACCAACTTGCTTTACAGCATGCTGTGTAGTCTCTCAAAATGTGCTGGGTGCTGTCCAGATTCACATACGAGTCTGTCCCATAGCAAGTGCTGGAAAAGGTATATGTAAGCCAGATGACCAGAGACTGGGGGTTTATGGCAGTGTTTCCCAACCAGTGTGCCACGGCACAAAAGTGTGCCATCAGAAATGAACAGGTGTGCCACAGAATTTTGCCATGGCAATTAGCTACAATAAGTATGAGGATGGGGAATGCCTTAACAGGTGTGGAAAAATTTTATTAATGTAAGTGTGCCTTGGACTGGAAAAAGTTGGGAAATACTGGTTTATGGCATTAGTATCTTCCTGATAAACAAAAATGTTTCATAGTTTCATAGTTTGTAGAGTCGGAAGGGACCTGAGCAGATCATCTAGTCCGACCCCCTGCCATGGCAGGAAAGAGTACTGGGGTCAAA